>NW_007930943.1:7906-10226 GCF_000280675.1 Beauveria bassiana ARSEF 2860
AACGCATTAAGTTGTTTCCAGGTCATCTACTTAAATGCTCTTCAGCTTAAGATCCTAAGCTACATCTCGCCGCCATATCCGCGCATATATCGTACGAGTGTCGATATCAAAATCCGCCTAACGCACAGGTATTTTGTCGCCCAACTTCATAACAATATCGCCCTGCTCCAGCTAGGCCGAGAAACTCCCTCTCACCATATATATATTCGAGGTGTATTCTGCTACAGCTCGGACGAATACCTCAGGCGCCCCCATAAGTCTTGCCTAGCGCGTTAAGATTACCTCCATTTCGGCGGGCATCACGTACAGCGCAGGGACATGCTCCTGTCCGAAGTATGGCAAGAGCTTTAATAAGCTAGTCGCCGATAAGCCGCCTATGCTAGGCATCTAGATCGCCTGTACGGATCCGTCGGAGCTCATAATCACACCATCTGCGCCCTTCACTTCAGACGGCGCTTTAATCTCGATGAGGTCTGCATTAACTAGGTGGCATCTAAGGGACGGCGTAGTCGACCAGAGCGCCGGTCGCATAAGCACGACTGACTACACTGTCGCGTCACCGTGCAAGAGCTGTTCTGGCTCACTAAAGTAAATGAGACTAGCCTTCACATCCGACAACCAGTTCCCAAGCGTGACGCCGCCTACTTATCTTGGCGCTAAGGAAACATCATATTAAATGATGGCATAGCAATGATGTGCATGTAGAAACACACACCGCGCGCCTACCTCCGTAGCCGTTCCTAGTGTGACTGTGATGTAGCACGCTTTATGTGGCATAACCTTTCAGGAGACAACAGCGAGACCCGCTTTAGCGTTGACTATAACGCCCATTCCTCGTGCCAACATAGCCGGGTAGCCGTCGAGGTATAGATACGCCCTGCTTTCGACGTGAATCAAATTAAGCATAACAGTCGGAAACAGAGCGCGAGGCGAGATCTTACTTATAAAGGGGTGGTGTATCACCGCCGGCGGCATCAGGCGCAGAGGTGTCGTGGCGCTACGCCAGAGACCCGTCGCCCCAGCCAGAGAATACACGGTGATCCCACTTAGAACATTAAGTGTGAGGACGGAAGTGCGGCGTCGATGAAGGCTCTCGAGATGCGCGCAGGTCACCACGACAGCCTAGCCCTTATGAAGTAACTTCAGACGGTCAAGAAACCCCTCCAGACTAGAGATGGCTTAACCATTCAGGCTTTAGATGATCTAGCCAGGCTCGCCGTCGCCAATTAACATCAGCTCCGTGGACTCGGCCACATAGACGCCGCGAGCAGCCACAGACATATTGACCACTTACACGTACGTTACATTATAGTAGAAAAGGCCTCCTAATAATATAAGACGTTTTAGCATGATGTGGTGAAGATTAATGACGTTAATGATACCGAGAACTAGTTGCCCGCTTCGGAGCAAGCTTATAGAAACCTAGCCGTTTACATTCTCGTTAAATGCATCCTCGAGCTCGTCGAACTAGAGCGCGACAGCCCTATTCACCTCGAGAAGAATATCCCCTGGTAGAATCCTCCCGCACGACGGGCCGCCGACCAAAACTTTACTTACGACGAGCAGCCCACCTGACGCCGTAATCTGCCAGTGAAGTCTTTCCTCCCAGCCCAAGCCTAGCCCTAAACCCTTACACTTGTGTATCGGTTTCATCACAAACTTACACTAAATGTCACCTTAGGGCACGTCTTAACCTTAGCGTAGACGGCATAAGATCCGGAGAATAGGACCCGTCGGCAGAAGGAAGCATATCA
Organism: Beauveria bassiana ARSEF 2860; assembly: GCF_000280675.1. NCBI lineage: Eukaryota > Fungi > Ascomycota > Sordariomycetes > Hypocreales > Cordycipitaceae > Beauveria > Beauveria bassiana. The sequence goes on from NW_007930943.1 coordinate 9,661, forward strand.
CGCCATCCGTCCGCCTTCCCGACACCATCCCCAGCACCAAGCCATCTTCACCTAACGCAGGGCTGCCAGATAACCCTCCGCTTAAGTTCATGTTAGCTATATAATAGCTGATGTTGAAGTCGCTGTAGGGCCCGTCGTACTCAGGGGCGTTACGGTCTATTTAGCTAATCGTGCCGTCAATGATACTTGTGGCTTCGCTAGCATCGTTGCCGACCACAAGCACCGGCTAGCCAACTACACAGAACAGTTAGACTTCCTTCGTGCTGTGCCGCACACTAGCTATAAATTACTAGATGCGCCACCTAAGCTAAGGCTTAGTCCGTCTATCTTCATATTCTAAACGCTTTCCGGGTCGTACTTGAGAAAGGCAAAGTCATAAATGGGGTCAATATACAAAGGCCGGCAGGAGACAGCTTCCTGGCCGAAGATGCACAAGCCCCAGAACGGCCCCGGACCAGCAACATAGCGATTTATGAGAATATAGCTGCACTGAAAAAATCAGCACCCCAATTTGCCGCGAGGCTCTGTACTTTTACCCTCTCTTGGCATCCACGACAAACCCGGTT
>NW_007930943.1:10326-11635 GCF_000280675.1 Beauveria bassiana ARSEF 2860
CAATGTAGAGATAATATCGTCTGCTGCGGGAGGCAACCCCGCGATTCAGCCTATAACCTCCAGAGACCCTACTATAATGCCTATTACTCTGGGGTCGAGCAGTACCGCCGCGACGGCACCGAGAAACCCCAGCGATTTGGCCATAGTGCAGGCTAGCCTAACCCTAAGTAGTGTTCATAGAGTAGAACCGACAGATTCTGATTAGTTAACCGTGGTACGGGTTAGTCCAGGCTTGACCAGCAATCACGCAGTAGAACCAACAAACTCTAGTGATTTGACTTTGATGCAAGGTAGTTTAAGCTTAAGCAGCACCTACGCAACAAAACCGCCAAACTCTGGCTAGTTAACCGTGGTGCGTGGTAGTCCAGGTTTGACGAGCAACCCCGCGGTAGAACCAACGAATTCTGGCGATTTAACTGTGGTGCGGGGTAGTCTAAACCCCGGCAGCAATTCTGCAGCGGGACCGACAACTTCCAAAAACCGGGCTCTAGCGCCACCAGCTTTAAGCTTAAGCAGCAATTCCGTAGCAAAGCCCGCAACTTCCACAGGCGTGACTACAGCATCATATCGTTCAAGCTTAATTCATCCCAGAAGCGTAGACAAGACAGGCCCAGCAAGCACGACCACACACAAGTCTAAGCCAAGCCCGCCCATAACAAGCGCCGAGATCTCAAGCACACTGCCTACCAAGCCTCCCACACACCCTCTAGAACCGACCTCCGTCTATTCTGCCCTACCCAACACCCTTCGCCAATCTAGCACAGATGCTCCAGGCAGCACCTAGACGCCGACGCTCACCAGCACGCTGTCCCGCACCGCACATGGCATAGCTACTTAGGAGGCCATGTCCGCATCACGGCAAGATCGTACGTCAGGGAGCATAGGCATTTCTCTTCCGCCCTTAACAACGACAACGGCACCCCTTCCTACGACCGCGTCCAAGCCGCAGACGGCTATACATGCCGTGGCGATTAATGCGAGCATAACCGTAGACGGTAGTCCGCTAACCGCCACCTCACTTGCGCCGTCTCGAGACGGCGTCCCTGTGAATACAGCTAAGAACCTGACTACCGTCGGCGGCACTACGGCCAGCCAGGCCATACAGAGTAGTTTCACCAGCCGCACCTCCACGGCTAGCGCAGTGACGCTCTCCCGCGGAGAGACAGCCGCGACAACCATCCTCACAGAGGCCCCTAGCCCAACACGAGACGGTCCCTTAGGGCGACTTCAGACGCCGGTGCAGGGACTGCCACGCGTCATCCTGCCTAGAAGCTTGATTACTTCCAGTGATGGTAGCCTGATTTAACTC
>NW_007930943.1:11735-17142 GCF_000280675.1 Beauveria bassiana ARSEF 2860
ATACTATCCGAAAGCTTTTGTCGATCAACTACAGACAGACATTCTCTAACCGAAATCGGATATCTATACCGGGGGAGGAGACATGCAAAGAAATCTGACGGCACTCATCGACCTAGCCATTAGAATCACTAATAATGATGGCGGGATGGATTGTGCTTCGCAGACGTGCGCCGCACCCTCGCCCGGCACGCTAAACTCGTTAAAGCAGACGGGGATAACTGCGGGGGCTGTGGTGGGCGGGGCGGCGTTCTGCGGCGCGCTAGGCTTAGGCGTCTTTCAGCTCTACAGGCGGCGGGGGTTAGCGGCATGGCCATTTGGAAAGCGAAAAAGTGGCCAGCTTGATAGGAGCCGCATCTCGCGACTGATAAATTCTGTAAATAGCCTTAGCTAGAATTGGCTTATGACTGAATAGTACTGCCCGCGTTTAGGGTCGTCTATTGACAGTGCACTCGACAAAACGCGAATGAAAGCGCCAAGTGGCTAGACGCGATCGATGCATGGCTTGCTAGAAACTAGTAGCCGGCTTAGCCCATCGCAAGAGACGGAGTTTTGCACCGGTACTGATAACTAACACGGAAAGAGGTGATGAGCTAGGAGAAAGCACCGCTATTTCTGCGTCCTGTTGCGCGGGTGAACAGTCAGTGGTTTTAACAAAGAAGGATTCCATCACTGGCATGCTGTAATCCAATAACAAAGATACTGTAGCGTTTCCGAGTGTCCTCAGCTTGTTCATCCCTAGTAGGCGTGGCACTTTCACTTGTGAAGAATGAAAGTAAATTCGATTTGTTCACCGTCTAAGTGGCCGAACGTGACCCAGCATCCTGTCACGGCCGAAGTTCTTCTGCGTCGCTAGGCTGTCCCTCATCTGTCGTCAGCATCTACAGGTACAGTAGACTCGCGGGCAAGACTAGCTTCAAACTCGAGTCAGATAATCAAAGTTCCGCTGTGTCTACTACTGCGACATTACTAAATAAGTAGATGGGTTTGTTCGCGTTTCGTTTTGGCGGAAGGGGGCTGTATACCAACCGAAGACCCCGAGATATGATAGCCGCTGTTTGTAGCCGTCGTGGTCGCGAAGAGCCACTAGTCGGCGCCTCGACCATAGCTGATACGGAGATGTTACTGGGTCTATGTATAAGAAGATCCGGTGAAGGGCTGTAGCCGGAACATAACCTGCAAGACGCCCATAGGCCCCCATATACGTGCTACGACCTAACACATTACCACCACCCGTCACTGACTTGCCATAGAGCCGTGCCCTCGCCTAACATCTAGTATGTACCCGGTCTTCGAGTTCGATAATAGGTACTCAGCCTTCGAGAGCGGACATGCGTTTAAGCTTAAGGATCTGCTAAAGCAAATCACCGACTAGACGCAGGAGCATCATATAAGCAGAGGAAATGATAATCTGCCGGAGAGTTGCGGCACCATCACTCATGCGTAGGCGCATCATATGTCTATATAAGATAATGATGTGTCAGAGAGCTATGAGATCACCATATAAGAGTTAGAGCAACAGCTGATTATGTAAAATACTAAGTTACGGGCGAGGCTCGATAGCGCACGAGAGCACTTCACTCGCCTATACAATATAATAAAGAGGGCAATAGGAGTGTCGAGGCGGCTATACGGGATCTACCTAAGTGTGGCATATAAGAAAAGCATAGCATAGAAGAAAGAAAGGGCTAGCTAAGAAGACTTTTAAGTAACATTATTTCTGACTCCTTTGTCTACATATCCGTGACGCCTGCAGCGGGCGTGCTGATTTCCTCTTCATATAGCAGGTCTCGCAGCCTGATTAGCTCCAAAATGATGGACTTTAAAGCGTCAAATATCTGTATATGCCTGTCGTGTTGCTCCGATTTGATTAAGGCCACGTCTGACCCGAGCACAAACTCGCTAAGGCTGCCGTCGTCGCCGTCGACGACGAAGTCGCGGAGGCTGCCCGCGCTGTCATCATCAGTTCCGCTGGTAAGAATCTCAGAGTCAGAGTTCATGTCGCTCTCGCTAGAGGGGACGACTTGGTATACTGCGTTACTGTGTCAGAAAGATCGAGAGCCTTATGCTCGTGAAAGAACGACGCGGCCTACATACTTTCAGTCATATCTGTCTATCTCTGTAGTCATTCAACCTCACGGGAAGAGCGTCGCATTATATGCGCGAATACGGAGCACTTATCCGCCGCACACGGTCTAATACCACCGTGATAGTGCATCTAGAAAATTACGTATAAGAATCTACTGGCAGTAGCGCGGGTCCAACGCTGTGGTATGTTCCTCTATACGATCATCATACACAGTACCATGGAAATCCATGGAATGTCCACGTACATCTATTACGGGAGACAGCTCTGTTCATTTGCCGTCTTGTGTTTAAGCGTTGTTATGGTTTTTATTTATCGCTACACTGGGTTCTTTTAGTGGAAGGTGTGACTTCCCTGCAAGCCCGTCCTTCGGCCTGCGGTCTCACTAACTTTTAAAACAGCCCGTATCTGAAGTGGCCGATGTAGCTATCTATTCTGTGAAAGCTGGTACGTACGTGTTCTGCGTCGAGACAGACCACGATCTTTGTTACCCGGTTGCTGCGTTCCTGCTGGTCGATATTATGTCTTCGTTCTTTCTCTTTCTCTCGGTCACTTCCTTTGCTTTCACCGTCTAGCTAGGTCAGATGAGCTTAGAAAGCAGATTTTCTAAGTTTTCTCTGCTTGCCTAAACGTTTGGATTCTAGATGGCGATGCTTAGTTCTTTTTTCGCTTTTATGATGTATGTGGTTTCTAAAGTGCATCTGTAAGACGGTTAGCTAGACGCGGGGTTCTTAGTTAAAGGCGGCTTCGCGAACATTGCGCTGTTAAGCGCTTCTCTAGCCTCTCCCTTCATTTACAAGCTTTTCTAAAGAAATCCTTTTCATAATCATTATAAGATTAATAATATATCTTAAGGGAGTGCTAGGTAGCTGGCCAATGCCTGACGGAATTTGTCCTAAATATCATAAGCGCTATGTGTTTAAGAGGCTACTTCGTAGTGACTGCCACGTATCTGTGCAAGTTGCATTACCTAGATCTAGAAAAGCGTGCGGGCGTGCTGTTACGCAGACCATTCGCTATAGGCCGCCGGATTTAGAAACTTGTAGCCAGTGTACAGGAGCTAGAACAGCCTACTGTGTTCGCTGCGAATGCTACAGTGGTCGCCTAGCGCAGCCAAGACTTGCTCGTGCCTGTACCTGAGGAAGCCTTAGCAGAGGAACTAACCGTAAAGTAGCGAGGTGCACGGAAGCGGCTGCGCATCCTCTAAGCCCGCATTACGCTACATAACGTCCATGGCCCACGCTGAGGGCCGAAAGAAGGCAGTGGCTAATCTGGCCTGGCTAGAAGCTACCTCTGCATGAGAGAGTGAACTTAGCGCAGCTACTCGCGACTAAAGGGCGCTTCTTGGCGTAGGTCTATTTCCAGATGTGTTTAAATTTATTTTTAAAATTTGTCTTTCCTGGGATAGCTAAAAGCTGCGATAAGTGGCCCTGAAGTGGAGCTAGGTCTAGCTAAAAACTGCAGTCAGCCGTCGCTAAAAGACTAGCTTTACTCTAGAGAGTAATAGTTAGTGCATATGTAAAAGTAATAACCGGACTTAATAGCCTGTTTCCCGCTGCAAATAGTTAGGGTAATCCGGTAAGGTTTTCCGCTAAGGTTATCCGGTAAGGTTCTACCGGCGCCACTGCGTAGCCTTAAAAGCTGCCACGATTATTATTAGTTAATTAAAAGTGTGACACTAGTTTGGCCTGTTTAGCTCACACCTGTCCGCGGAATATGACCTTAGAAGCCTACCTAGAGATGGCAGGGCGGGATATCTAATGTGGGGCGGGCGATGCACCGACGGAAAAGGTGTAACTCGCCTGTCGAACGGTGTTAGGGCTCGTGCCTGTGGAGAAACTACGATAAATGAAGTGAAGCCCCGGCTCACCGGCAGTCTGGTAGCCGCTACGGCCTATACAGGGCCACGAGCTGTTTTCACGAAGGGTAGGGCTTAATTAAGCATAGATGCCAGCCCCGAGGATCGTCCAGTAGAAGACCCACGACCCTTAAGAGGCATCGCCGGCACAGGCTATCAGAATACAGCAGGCAGTCACTATAATGGAGCAGCTGCGCAAGCGGGAATAGATCAACCAGGGAGAGACTATAGAAAAACGCGCCGAGAAGCCGTCTTTACATTTTTAAGTCGCTTACGCTTACGCTACACATCAAAACGGTATAAGCGCATCACGCGGCAGCGATCGGTCTAGAACAGGCAATATAATTCACAGTCAAATTGTTATCTTCTTACGCAAAAGAAAAGGGGTTTTATTTTAAATCAAGTCAGCGAATTAAGACCAGCTGCTGCTTTCTGGTTTATAAAGCTCTTCACTATAGTATACTGGCAGAGACCATCACAGCAGACACAGGAGAACCAAAACGTGCCAGCCCACGCGAGGTCGCAGCAAATACGCGAGCCTGTCACCGATAAACTCGGATGCAACCACTTTAAGCGCCGCCTGAGAGCGGCGATTCTGTTGTAAAAGCTATATCAACACCTATAAAGAATTACCCGGGGGCTAAAGCAAAGCATAAAGTCGCGAGGCGAGAGCATGCGGTCAAGCGACAGGGGCAAATCTCGGCATTTGTTAGACATATAGCGATCGAGGCACTTAAAATAATCTCTACTCTGGACCACGCCACGCTTATTCCTTCGTGGCAAAGGGTTTAACTATCATTATGGCTGAATTTGACGAAGAAAGAGAACCATGGTATGAGCGAAGTAATGGTTAAAACAGCGGAGATGGCAAAGGAAAGGCTAGGAGAGGAGAGTAAAATAACCGGTAGAAATCAAGATTTTATATGCTATGCTGAGAGATTAGACAATCCCCTAGTCGTCCGGATCCCCATGACGTTTGTAGTTGTCATCCTAGATCGAACCTGCATTCTACAGTTGCCCTAAACTTTTTGTACGTGAGATCTTATTATATGTACATCGTGAGCGTAGCTGGTTAAGAAAAACGCAGAAAACATAAGCGGCGCATGTTTCAAATTCCTGCGCTGTACCTTCTAATTAAGCGATCTCGTTGGGGAAAAGTACCGTAAGGTCCTTCCGCAACGGAACACTACAATCTTGCCAGTAGAAACCTCTTCATGTTCGCACCGCCGTTCCATCATGGCGACTGCCTTCTGCATCACAATATCGAGTGCTAGTAATGCGTTCTGAGGGCCGTGGATCTTCCCGCTAAACAATCTTTAGGGCCGGTTTCCGTGCTTTAGCACCCGCCTCTATTTAAAATAGCTTCGTGATTCTGCATAGGGTGTGGCTATTTCTAAATAGCTAGCGAGCCTGTCTTCACCTCTGGAACTCCAGGCTTAGCAGCCTTTTATATTACGGGTTCTTTA
>NW_007930943.1:17242-18307 GCF_000280675.1 Beauveria bassiana ARSEF 2860
ACGTGTTAGGCCGTCGACGCTCCACGTTCGCCTTGCTTTAGCGAAGGAGCGGTATGTACGATATATAGCAACTAAGTCGGGAATTTCTAGGGACAGAGACCTCACTATGCGTAATTCACGTCTCGCCAGAGAACAGCTCCTCTTATTCTTCGTTAGCATCTCTTACACCCCACCGTAGACTATTATTATGCTATAGACGAGATATCTCTTACGCGATATGCGCTCTGTTAGATTCTAGTTACTGCTTTTTAGCGCGAAGAGCCATAACCATTCCCTCCAAATCAGATAGGTTAGTCTACAGCGTTTTAAGTTTAGCGTGCCGCGACTTTACGGCCACTAGCTATTCCGACGTAAGATTAAGCAGTCGTTTTAGCTTCACCGCCCCGTGTAAGCTTATGTAGTCATATGCCACGGCTATATTGCCTATACAACCGCTAGCGACTGCCGTTAAATCATCGACGTTAATACCTAGCGTTCTCAGACTATCCCACATATCTTTTATGGTGACTGTAAATTTCAAGCCTATCGGCAGGGTAAGGAGAGCTTCGGGAGCATCTTGGCTATACTAGGAGTCTTACGTGAAAAATATCGATAGAGTAACGGCAAAGCTTATTAAGGTGGCATCTATTACATCGCACACGTTTAAGATGTGTTTACGAGGGTCTCGAGCGGTATTGGCTATGCTTATGCGCTTATGTACCGACAGACAGGTGCCCGGCAGAGGCGTTTACCGAGGCGGCCTAATGAGCAGCAGCTTTAGGCTGCCAGGAAGAACTTGACTAATTTCAGCTTAAGCGCCTAGTTTCTGCTATTTAAGGTTAGGCGCATAAGGTCCATCGTTAAATAGCCATGCTTGTAGCATCGCGCACAACAAGACATTAAAAACGCGGGATCCTGCCCACTTGTATTATTCATATAACTACAGCACAGTAAAGCATGGCGCAGCAGAACCAGAGATCTCACGAGAAACTCAACGTCGACATCGTCCGGTTCGCAAATATCAGCCCTAAGCTCGCCACTTCTTTTCAGGCAGTATCTTCGTCCATCGCGTTATGGCGAGGTCTG
>NW_007930943.1:18407-20129 GCF_000280675.1 Beauveria bassiana ARSEF 2860
ATGCACCGTCGCCACATCCGCGCCGGTGACCGCCGTCGGTAGAGGTGTGAGGGCTGCAGTGATGACTACTTATACAAAACACGAAACGGCTGCGAAAATGATTTGCATTGCTCTCTGTCTATGGCTGGCAAGGATTGTTTTCTTGGCAACAATATGGTGGCTCTTCTGGCTTGCTGTGAGCCTTTTTTTCTTTGCACCAATTCGATTCGTTGCGCAGCTAGTTATTTGAGACAGTTTGTACACGTAATCAATAACTACGCCATCAATGTGTCAAAAATCGTCCAGTTCCTATTTTTAGAGGTGCGTCTGGAAAATGTTCACGGCTCTCCGAGAATTCAGCGGCTTTGCAAGTACCGTAGTTGTCGTCCTGGCACAGAACTGTATTCAAATGCTCATAGCGTAGTGGCTTTGTTAGAAGCCGACGAGGGCCAGGACGGGCTCGACAAATCAGCGGTACCGAATCGTCGACACCGAACCGTCACAACCGTATGACAAAGTTGTCTGACTGATGACGTCGCTATCCTGGTAGTCAGACCATTTGCACCACACCATTGCAAAACTCTAAAAGCCATCACCGCAAAGCTGAAAATGGGGTGCAAAGCATGCCTCGAAGTTTGCGCCCGCCAAGTACGAGCTGGTTCATTTCACCAGAGACCCGACAGCGAACATCACGCATGCTCTTCGCCTGCCTCGCAACAAGGTGAAAGCATCTCCTGCATGCGGGTACTTAGGCGTCCATTTGGACACTAGGCTGCGATGGGACCATCACCGAGAGAAATTGGAAGCCAGAGCCAACGCCCGACTCTCTGCTCTTTCGGCCCTAGGATCATCCTCATGGGGTACAGGACTGATCAACCTTCGACAAGTGTACAGAACCATCATCGGGCTGCAGATGTTGTACGGATGCTCGGCATGGTTTATCCCCGGCACCGGATGCACAAGTCGTGGAAGCTCCGTGATCAGCGCTGCTCGAAATGTTCAACGTCGCGCTGGGCAAATCATTACTGGGGCTTTAGAGACGACAGCAGGCTGCACGGTCGACATCGAAGCACATCTATTGCCGGTGCTTCAACAACTCGAAAAGACGGCAATCGAGACAACGATGCGCATCAGAAAGACACCGCTTTTCAATGACGTGGCTGTAACTGTCGGTGATCAGGAGACGGGGGATAGGCTCCGCGACGCCGTGAGCCCTCTCGATCGATCCTCAACCATTCTGGATGACAGGTTCGGTGTTCAACTCAATCAACTCGAGAACTGGAAACCACACGTCGTGCCGCCTTGGTGGACACCGCCAGTCGTACGCATAGCAGAAACTGCTGCGAAGGCAATTTGAGAGCATGATGCCATGGAATCAGGGACGATCCGTATCTACACCGATGGCAGCGGCATTAACGGCCACGTCGGTGCAGCTGCAGTCGCCCCTGAGCTCCGGCTCGACGGCATCAGCGCAAGGCGGACTCAGTACGTGGGCACCTGGGACGTATCCACGGTATTCGCGGCGGAGCTCCACCAGCTGGATCTGGCTCTCCAGGCTGTGGTTGATGTCAACAGAGCAGGAGCCAGTCCTGGCCGGTGCGTCATCTTCGCGAACGACCAGGCGGCCACACAAGCCATACAGGACTCGGTATGTCCACTGGCCAGCACATCCTCATCAGAGCAGTACAGGCCTTGGACGAGCTTCGGCACCAGAAATACAGTAAAGCATCCATTTACATTGGA
>NW_007930944.1:0-2200 GCF_000280675.1 Beauveria bassiana ARSEF 2860
ATGATGCACTTGCTGTAGAGCTCTGTGCTGAACTTGGTGCCGATTTCGGCCTTTGGTCGGATACTGAAGTCGACGTTGTAGTTGGCGTTGTGCTGGACGTCAGACTTGGTGGAGAGCTTGCCCCGGAAGTTCTGGTTGTTGTTGGCATGGCGTCAGAAGAAGAAGTGACAGCAGCCGAAGTGACCCCAGCATCGTTCGATATGACATATTCTGGAGCCTTTAGAAACATTGTAGTGGTGGCAGCGTCAGTAGAGGTTGCCGACCATGAGATAGAGGCCGCTATGGCGGCAGTAGGCAGTGTGGCCGTATATGGTACGGTGTAGGTAGACTCCGGAAAGATCACGTCCACATTAGCTACCCAAGTATTCCACGGCGTCTTAAATAATTGTTTTACATCCTTGCCATATACGACTTCAAGATCCACAACTTTTTGACTTTCCAGCGGCTGCCAACGCCCAACTGTTGCGGGCTGCGCTGCAGTCGTTGGGGAGCCTAGTGTAGGAGCGGCAAGGCCGAACACGATGCAGAAACTCGCAGCTCGCATATTTAATGTTAACGATACAAATAAGGCAGTGCATCGGAGATTTGTTTGGACTTATATGAATATATACCCAGAAGGGCTGCTGCCAGATCTTCTGCTGGACAAACTTAGCCGGACGATTCCGCTGGTCAGCCATCGCGTTTCACCTTGAATTGAGACAGGATCGAGATTTTGCTCTCCTCCTACAGCTCTTTCTGCCCTTTTCTTCCCCACCGTTTGTTGAGCCTATTTCTGCTGTGTTCCTGCTCGTCGCAGGTCGCTAGCCATTTGGAAATAGCCCACGGCATCACGAAGCTATCTTTAAACAAGGGCGGGGCTAAAGCATGGCAATAGGACACTCACCGGCGCATTACAGTAGGACCTACATGATCAGGCTAAATGAATACCTGCACCAGATCAGAGTGGTGCCGTCAAGCCAATGTACGTGCGAACTCGAATGCGAAACAATTAAGCATTTCCTCTTCCGCTGCCCAAGATGGGAGGCACATCGACAGGAGATGACAGAATGCACAGAGACACAGAGAGGCAACATTTCATCTTATGTTGAGGGGAAATCTTCGTCCGATGGACCGAAGTGGAAACCCAACATGAAAGCGGTGAGGGCTACGATCCGATTTGCGTTGGTCACTGGCCGATTGAACAACGATTAAAGACACCAACACTCGCTTTTACCTCATAATCACGTACAACATTCGTGTCGCTGACAACAGGCGCCGCTTCAGCCGCTGTAGATAGGATGCTGAACACCCGAAGAATAGCCTTCAAGCTACCCAGCTAATACAAGCACCGCACGAGAACCCCTGCTAAGGGGAAAACGGGAGCAAGAGCAGAAATGGGAGGTTGAATACTTATGGGCTTGCAGGAGGCAAAGACGTCATTTTTGGACATGTTAGCCGCTCGTTTTTAGCTGTTACAGCGCACGCGCACGCTAAATTTGGAAGATAGAGTGGGAGCTGAAGCTGTTTTTGCACCAGACAATATGTTCTCGGAGAGAGTCATCGCATATTGATGGCGGTTTGGGTAGAAAATATTGTTTTGGCCATAGAAGCTCCTAGAAATCGTTGATAGCTAGCATAGAGGCCGCGTGTCCACTTTGTCGCTGCTTGGGTCGCTCGCACAATACGTCTACCTCCGTGGCGTGCTTCCTTGCCTACTTCACTTCATGGGTGCTTACTATCTACTGTGCTGGATCAGATCGACTTGGAGAATCCTAATTTTAAGTGTCCCGACGAGTATGGCCCCCGAATCCCCGGAAGGAACAAAAGTCCCATCTGTCTAAGAGCCCAACCGAGGTGACGCCGGAACACCTACGAGAAAATTCCCACCGCTCGTCTAAACAACTAGTAAGCCGATAGGCAGTATGTTAGACGTAACGTTTCGCACGAAGTATCCCTTTGTGAAAACCCAGACGTCGGCCGATGACCGGAAACAATCAGGCAGACGACCTTGTCCTTGCTCCGAGTGATTTCCAAGAAGAAACATTCCAGGCAAAGCTTGAGAGTATCATATCAAATGATGCAAGGCTTTGAGGACGAGACTATGCGAGCGAAGGAATCATTGTCGCTAACTCGATCGATAGTACACGCGGACGTAGCCTGAAAAATGAGGTACAGGCCACAACATGAGATGCGGCGTCGCTGTCTGTACCTCGCTAGGACT
>NW_007930944.1:2300-8062 GCF_000280675.1 Beauveria bassiana ARSEF 2860
TTGAAAACCTATGGGCTTGCAGGAGGCAAAGACGTCATTTTGGACATGCAAAGTAACTTAGCTAGTGAGCCCCATTGGCTGTTTATTCACCGGGCGTAATAAACTTTCGGTTTGGTACTATACATTACATGCCAGGTATCGGTAGTCTCTGTATTGCTGATCAATACGCTGACAGTGCGAATCGCCAATTTGAATATCCAATCGAATCAGCCGCCGCTTTGAGACTGCGTCTAGACTCAAGAATGCTTTTGACTAGTGAACCTGGCGTGCAGCTTGGCGTGCAGCTCGGCGTGGTCACTTCGTCGTGGTACGGTATACTGACGACCAAGCCGCCCTGCGCGGCGTCGTAGGCGAAGGATCAGACTCATCAGCTCGCGCCTCCCAGCGCTTCGGTGATATGATCAAGACTGCCCCGAAGGCATCCTCAGGCATCAGCTTTCATCGCGTTTACAGGCAACAAAGCCACCGGTGCACTGGTGAAAGCCGTCCATGTCGTTAAACGACTCTTGGAATGCTCACCGAGCCAATCAACAGGCGCATGGCAAGGACGAACCCGAAAAAGGGCACGGGAAACTTGGCGGCAAGTCAGCGCCCGTGAACGGTACCAAAGCGTGGACTTCAACGAGTCCTTCGTAGGGCTCTCGCGAAACTAACCCGAATGATAGCCACCAAAAGCGGCACGAGCTGCCCCGCGGCGCTTCGAGATTCTCGCAGGTCAGAGCGAAATTGTTCCGCGGATGCGAGGGTACCAGAAAGTTGAGACCGTATTCTTCTCTGCCGAAACCCTTCCGACTCGTCAGCTTCACCAAGACTTCTTTCAGTTTCCATCAAAAACTTCAAGCTTTCGGACTCAAGCAGCAGAACTTGCGTGACGCGCGGCTGTGTACAGATACAGATGTTTTGGAATCGTGAAGAAGATGTAGCTGAGATGCCGTAGCAAGCTCTGGATGCCTCCCGTCGGTGAGGACTAATGACGCAGAACCGTCTTGCTGAGATATCCATGAAAAACACATCGCGGCATGCCAGTTCCTCGTCCAATGTGTCTGAGGCTTCAACAAACTGATCGGGTGTTCGCAAAATGCAAAGAAAAGCTCTGGAAATCGATGTATCAACAATCGCAGCCGTGGTTCTTGGTACAGTTTCCGTTGCAATCGGGGTCATCGGTATCTGTCTCGCCTATACACAGCTTCGAGTTGCTTTTCTTCAGAACCCACGGCTTGGCATGGTAAGATCACCCCGGACTGCTGGTTCGCTCACGGATTCGACTGACGATGATTCTATAGACTGTGCACCCCTAAGCCGAGGGTAACTGTCAGGGTGAAGGCAGCAAAGCCATGAGCTGGCGGCCACGGCCAATTGAGGGAGGCTTCTCACTAACTGTTCGCATGAGCACAGTTGTTACACACCAGTCAATGCCTCATCCGACATGCGCTCTGCCAGCTGCTGTCGATATAACGGTACACGATTCTCGCTGCTTGTCACTCTCACCAGCGCGCTCCGCCTGGATCTGAAATGTACGGACCTGCGCAGCCGATGGCTTCTTTGGACTTGGCGAGGTTTCGAACACAGTTCGCGCACTCTCTGTATTTGATTCGAGCAGGGCCAACGGTATTCAGTTGGTGTTGACTATATACGGCTGCAATCGCTCTCTACGTACTTATTCTGCGCTGCCCCCGGCCAGAGGGCGCAATTCCTGTTTCACCTCATCGTTGAGTTCTTTAATTACCATATCCGCCGATGTTGCCATATAATTTTCTAGTTGCACGAATTTGAAGAAGGTCGCAGCGAACCGGCTTCTAGTTTGCGCTTGCGCTCCAGCTTGGCGCGCTCCAGCTTGGCGTAACGCAGGCCACAGGCGTTGCACAAGGTGCCGGCGCCGTCCGGACCGCGCCGCCATTCAGGCGTGTCGACTCTGTTGCATCTGCGGCAGCGGCCGGGAGGAGCAGCACGCTGTAGAGCTGTTAGCTACGCCACTGGTGCTGAGTCGTATTGAATTGACTTACGCCACGACGCTTCTTACCATCCTTGACGGAATTGTGAGGCTTCATGGTGTCATTGTACTGTTTGTCGGCCGCAGAAACAGGTTCGGCGTCGGCCTGCGGATATAGAGTATTGCAGTGTTGCCTAGGTGGGAAGAGGCCATTCGGCAGAAGCATCTGACCTGGAGGTAGACGACCGAGGTGGACCGAGATCGGATTCGGGATAGGAGAGTAGCCGTCCGAGATGGAAGAATAGTAGTGGACAGGGCTTTGGGCACACCGCTCTAGCTTCCCGGTTACCGCAGCTGTGCGATATGTGATGGGATACTGATCGGGGTGGCCGCCGTCAGATGTAGGCTGGGGTGGCATGCTATTGCAAGGAGAGAAGAGTGGTAGCACAAACGCATCAGATATAATTTCTGCGATGGAAGGCAAAGCGGAAGTTTTGGATGGATTGAGACGGTGCACAGCTGTCATGGCGGCTTGGAGAGATGCGCAGCGATGTTGCGAGTGTTTGGTATGAGAGTAGCTTCTAGAGGAGGCGATAAGATGCCATATCTGGAGAAAACTCGCGTCCGAACGGTCGACGCAATACCTGTGCTATAAAGACTGGCCTCAATACTTACTCAGCCGTCCCGCCCGAAGCCCCAGTGGAGATCCTGTGCAGCCAAGGAGTAAACAACAGCAATTAGGGGTATTGTTCCGCGCGCATTGATACGTTGTCCCCGTCCGATCAAATTGGATGTCCGTCACGGGTCCGCGGAGGAGATCAGCGTCCTTTGGCGTGAGACGAACCTCTTCCTATAGAAGTACCTGTGGGTAGACAAGGGGAAAGATACCAGTCCGCCATCAGCAGAGTGGGCTAGCTGCGCGGCAGCATCCCGGCCACGCCGTACAGCACACAAGTTCAGATGTCACGAAAGATGTGTGTGTGGGATAGGTGGCGGCCTGTGAGTGCCAGGATTAGCGGATTAGGTACTGCGTCCGTACATGCGAGCCTTGTCGCGCCGGTGCTGTGCGTCACAGGTCTTGCAATAGTCAATGTCTTGTGGAACTAAATTGAGAGGGCACACTTGGTACTGACCCGCTTCCACTGCGACAGACGATGGGAAGAAGGAAGAAGGGGGGGTGGGAGGTGCAGCATCGTTTGATTAGTGTTCCTCTTTGAGGAAGGCGGGCGGCGGCAAGAGATCCCGACGTAGATACGAGTCAATGCCTGTCTGATAGCGTTTTGTGCCAGTGCAAGCTACGCTACTGGTTTGCCAGAACTCCCATATGTCGACTTCTCAGCTGCCGGCGTACGAGAGCCGGCAGTACTGACTACTCTTGGACGCACTGCGGCTTGTTGGGTGTCCGTGTTTATCTATACATAACCGGGGATACCAGATCAGCCCGCCATCACAGCGGAGTTCGTGTCCCTTGCCTTGCACCGATCCAGCGGGCTACTACCATGCTGCGATGGTCGTGGGCGGGCTCGGGTTGGTGCCACTCTCTTACGGGGGCACCATGGCCACTAGTTGTGAGCAAAAGCCATGGTGGCTGGTTCATCACACGCCACGCAGCCACTGGCTGGGACGGCTTGCCTCGGCCTCGAAGGGGTATGTCCCCGAGAGACTGCGGTGTGGTAGCAGCCAAAGTCGGATGTGTTACGCGTTCTAGCAGTTCTACCGGACCCAAACATGTCAAGTACTCCTGTGGATCTAGCCCAATATCGTCACCGATATGCTCTGTTTACTGACTTGCGCACTATCTTCAGCTCGAGTTGTCGTCTTGGCTTCAAATGCTGACCAAGAGGTGTTCGTTCTGGATAGTCTAACAAGTCGAGTTTATTCAACCCCGAACATTTACACAACCACGGCTTAGTAGTTTCTCTTTACAGAAGAAACCGTGAAATAGTGGTTGCCTTCTCTCTCGGACTTAGAATTATGCTTTGCTTGGTAGTGGACAGATACCATTATTCCTCTTTTATAAATTAGCGCTCTGTCACATCGTGCCGTGTTTACTGCTCCTCATGTCAAGCAGAGGACTTCGTTCTCCTTTTCTTGAACCTTGGACACCATAAGCTCCCACCAGGGTTGCCTCATAGCAATGGCGCAGGGCAGTTCCGTGTTTGGTGCGGGCACTGGGACTTCATGGTCCATCCAGCTCTGAATACGTCTCAAAGCTTGATAAAGTGGCGGCACGCTCTGTCGCAGGAAGTTAATTAGCAACTAGCTTGAATGGAGGAGCATGTTTCTCTTATGAATGTTCACACTTACACTGCGAACAGGGGTTTCAATGACGTGCTGAAACCAGGCATCCGCGACTAGAACATGTTCTTCTACGGTGGCTAGTAGCCCGAGGAAGAAGACCGGTAGCAGCGGGGCTTGAGCCGTAAATATAAAGCCTGACGTTGGCATAATAGAAATGCACTTGGCTAAGTCGGCTATGTTGTCAACGACCAATTGATGGTTTCGCGGAAGTCTAAGCAAAGGTCAGCATGTTTTGATGCAAGAGACAGAGGTGCAAGAGTAGGTACGGTACTTACCTGAATAGGCGGCACTGCAGGTAGACCATTCCAGCCAGTCTCCACGCTTCCGCCGTCACCCCGGTCATCTGTTTCGCTTCTTGAACAACGTAGTTCTCGCCCACCTGCCGAATCCATTCAATCGGTTGCGATCTGTTTTTAGCAGCGTCCCAGCTATCATATTCTCCACTCCATTGTGGCAACTGCACAAGCTGGTCGTAGAGCATCTGGGCAGTTACAGGCACAATAGGCGTTTCGCATTCTTGTAGCATGCGAGTGGAACAGTAGGTCACCTGGCTGAAGATGTGCAGCAGGCGTTTTGAGAAACCGCATCCACCGTGGATTTCATACATGTCCGACTCAGATCCATATAAGAGGAATCCAAATCTACATGTTTCAACAATAGGGTCGAAAGTAGCGAGAGACGGGAGGGGCATCATTAGCTGAGCTAAAATGACACCTCTACCAACGATGACTGATTGCGATAGGCGTAGGGCAGAGACCTGAACATTTGAGTCTTTATAAAAACGAGAGCCTGGATCCGTGCGCTGAAGCACGTTCTCCGCCTGTGTGAATCCCGTCAACCAGCGAGGCCAGTAGGGTTTTTGGAGCCTGCGTTCTATGAGAACCACATCCTGCATAGAGAGCAATGACGCCAAGGTGACTAGCTCGCCAGACTCGCTTTCGTCTAGAATGGCGGCATCCTGGAGCAGCTCGCTGAGCCGGGCTTCGGCGATGGCAAACCTTTTGTTGACTTGACGCCGTACATTATCACATGGCAGATAATCATGAACATAAACACCAGCGAGGGACTGTATAGCAGCTACAACAGCGGGATGTTTCATGCTGGCGAAATCAGTCAACCACAGGTTGGTTTTTGTTAACACACTTCGCCCAGGACACCAATTATGTATGTCTGTAGAGCAGAAGTTAGCGCAGATTCCCGTGAGATATGGCGAAAGCAGAACTTACAAAAACTGAACAGCTTCCTGCCCATGTTGTCCATAAACACATCATGTCCGAATTGTGGCAGGAGGAGTTGCGGAGCCTTGGTAATATTATTCTGACAATATGATCGGAAGCTTCCTGTCGGTGATTGAAGATGTACGCCGATTTGGGACAGCGGCAAGGTTGATGATTGTAGATAGGGTGAGTCGTTTCCTGCCAAGAGAGTGCTGGTGGAGGCCAGTGATGAAAACAATCGACGCTGCAGCGATCGCTCAAAACTTTGGCTTGATGTCTGTGTAGCAGCGACGGCTGAAGGTGAGTCACCGTTG
>NW_007930944.1:8162-19999 GCF_000280675.1 Beauveria bassiana ARSEF 2860
CTAAATGTTGCTCTTCTGCGACAGCAAACATAACATGCTGCGGCTGCGAATCAAACGTGGCAGAAATGTCGGCAGAGTTTAGAGCGAAATCTGCACACAAGAGAAATTAGCTTCATATTATTAGGCAGGGCCTCTCCGTGTCCAGGGAAAAAAGCCTGTGGCTGCGGAAGGCAGACAGGCTATCTTTCCACGTGCGTGCCTTTTAGAGTTTGTAGTCGTCAATCAATAAAGCTAGATAAACTAGCTTGCAGGAACAGGGGCGGGTGAGAGCGCCTGGCTGATCAATTGATACTGCTCATTGACAGACGCACAGGAAGGCCGATTAAGATAATAAAAAGGGGCATGAATTTGCACAGGTAGCAGGTTTGACAGACATACTTGTGTCCCACGGAGCTGGAGGTATGTAGCTGCTCACATCGATGGGGTCAGGGCTCTGGCCTGGTGTGACCAAGCCGTGGTTAAATAAAGCTAACTCGACGGTTCTGCTCTGGACGTTGGTGCTCATGGCAGTGGCGCCCGGTTCGCTGTGCTCAACAACGGATGAAGCCGGTCGAACGGAGTGGCTTCGCTGGTTCATGGCATGTTGCTGCGAATCAGAAGAGTCGTCGACGTTTTGCATGTATAATTGATATGTCTGCTGGCTAATCTTGGGGAAGGAGGCATCGACCTGAGGCGTGGACAGGCCGGGCGTAATGTCGCAGACGGGCCCAGACATGGCAGGCTGGGTAGGGGCGCGTGAAGCATCACGTATGATGGAGGAGTAGGATGAGACGCCCGAACTTTCGTGAGCGGGGGGGTCGCGCGGGTGTTGGCGTCTTTTGTGCCTTCTTAAGTTTGCGGACTAGAGAGGGTGTCAGTGACTAATGAGGGATGCGGATGTCCCAGTGTGCCATACGTTAGAGGAGACTTGATCGCAGTCCTGACACCTAAAAGGTTTCTCGCCAGTGTGAACATTATAGTGTTGGTCCAAGGTCTCCCTCCGGCCGAAGCTCTGTCATGAGAGGAGCCGTTAGCAATGATGAAAGTATATTAATGGGCATCGACGAAGAGCTCACTTTGCCGCACTGGTTACAAATGAGGCGGACACGTCCCATTGCGTATGACAGGAGATGAAGTAGTTCAATAAAGGGAATAGGGAGCTGAGGTGAAGAAGGCAAAGACGACTCCTGGAGAAGGCAGTTGCTTAATCGGTGATGCGTCTCGAAGAGGGGCGATTCGACAAATGTGCCGGATAGGCAAGGCAGCCAGAGTGAAATAAGATGTGGGGTTTATTTTGAATCAGATGTGATATGAGCGCGGGACAATGATAGTTACTGGCAGACCCTGCTGATTGTGGCAGAGAACGTGCAGGGTCTATTTATTTCGAGTAGTTTTTCAAGAGGCCGATTGAAGCTAGATACCAGCAGCTGCACGCATCTCTTGCACACGCGGCAGCCACAACGGCCTGCCTCCCACCACTGCAGCTGGGACGTAGCCCGCTTGAACAGCAAAAGGCTCGTGCAGCTCCTCTGACCAGAGTGAATGTGTTATCGTTTATTATAGCGGGATAGCCTGTGTGACTGGAGATGACACAAGCCAGTGTTCCGGCCATTTGAAACCAGCAGTACGCCACAATCCCCGCACGGGTACTCGTATGCAGATTCATGCCGGGCTGCATCTCTCTAGTAGTTAGTGGTCCACGCAGCTCGAGATTCGAAGCTGCCACGGGAAAGAATCATTTTGAGTACGTACGCACCTCCTGAGGTGCTCACAAGGGAGATAATACAGCACCTGGAGCTATCGTAGAGCGTGGACGCGCAAGGGTACTACTGTGACATGAAGCGCGGAGGCCAAGGCAGATTACCGAGAAGGTAACATTATAGCTACGAACAATACCAGACTACGTACCAATGCTTACACCAGATGCACAGAAACTAGGCCTTTTACTTGGACCTTTTGAATTAGTGGATTAACTACCCTGACTACCGACTGGCAAAGCTATTCTTGTGTCGCGCATTACTGTCCCAAAACAACTCCGCGCGCGTTGGGATTTGCTGTATATATTTTTCGTCAAATTGGGGCTCTGCAACATCGAATGGAGAGCGGCGATTCGGTTCCCAAGATCTCCGTCGAGATGGCAGGCTGAGAGCCCGACTTCTCTTGAGTGATGTTGGCAAAGTCAGCCTCGGTAAATCGGTTATGCGTATTGTGCGCGATGTTGAAATGCCGGCCTCTGAAGAGAGAAGCAAAAGCTGACAAAATTTCGTAGCGCTCCCACGCCGGGAGAGACGGGAAATTTGTCCGGCTGAGCTCATAGTGTAGACAGCGCTCCACCATTGGCTTGTCAGACAAGATGTCTATCTCGCTATGCTCAAAATGCCCTCCTGGTCTGAGGCAGCGTAGAATTTCGCTGTAAATTCTACACCATTTGTGATGTCTGAGGTATACTCCGACATTCCGCATGACGATGAGACAGAAGTACCCGGTTTCAAACTCCCAAGGCTCATCGATGTTGCCAGACTGGTACTCGCAAGTCTCTGGAAATTCGGCTGGTGAGTTGCTGAAGAAGTCCAGTCCTATTACATCTGCGTCTGGGAAGCGCTTCGCCAGCTCCCTGTTATAATGTTAGTTGTGCGTTGCGGTGAATCCCAAGGTACTTACCCCGCCAGTATTCCAGGCCCAGTTCCAACGTCAAGAATCCTGACAGGCCACTTGACGGGTGCGCTTATGAGTCGATTGTCGTCGAACGATAACATATCGCAATGACTATTGATATTAGTGCTAGCAAAATAATAGTCTGAGCTCACATACTAATCACAAGGATACGTCGCAGCATCCAAACTCATGGGACTTCCAATAATTAGTGTATAGAGGTCAAAGACAAGCTTTACTTACCACCACGCAGATGTCCCACATCTCTCAAATTTCATACCAGCGATGACACGCTCGGATAATTCACAGCTTTTATCTAGCTCGCTCATGATCACAACCAGATTAGAAGCTGCATCCTCACTAGAGATCGAGGCTATCAGAATTGACTCGTCCGGGAATTCGGCAACGGGCGAGATGGGAGAGACTCGCAGGGTGCTATATAGGAGGCAACTCCGCACATATATTTATTCAGCATCTGCGGGTCGTTGTTAACTGGGATCCGCACAGCTAGCTACTGAGCGCTTGGCGATAAGTGATAGTATGCATAAGGAGAGTAAGTATCCCTTGGGCAGTGGAAAAGCAGCAAGCAGGTCACGAGATCCACAAGGGTAAGAGACGGAAAGGTACTAGAGAGGGCCTTATCCGTGTGCCTAGTAAGGAAGTCGTGCGCCACAGTACTTTCTCGATTTGCCGAATCATTACTAGAAACAAGTACCTAGAGTTTTAGCGTTACATGATTGGATAGGACCCCTGCGAAATACCTGCTTGCTCCTTTTTCCTCTGCCAAAGGGATATGCAAGTCAGGCTCTTGTTCGCTATATTTGTTTTTGTCTCAGACACTCGCTGGTCTGGATAATATGTGACTATCAGTATTCCGAAGCCTCACTCGGTTGGCGAATCTTTGCTCGATTGTGTACTCCTTGCCTAATTTGCTCTTGGAGCTTGATTCCCTCCTCTCTAACGGCCCTCAATTGTTTCTCGGCATACACAACCGTAAGGGTCAGTTCAAGAAAGATAATGAAACATTGCTCGACGAAATAAAATGGAGGCGTCACAATCAGAACCGAAAATATGCCTGGCGCAGCAGTCAACGTCCCAGCGAGCGCATTCATCAGACCAAGCATAAGACAGCGACGTCGACTCCAAGCCTGCTTGCATATTCGGACCGATTGTATGAGAAAAGCAGCCGCACAAATCAAGTAAATCCAGCCCGGAAAGACCCATAGCGCAGCATACCGCTTTTGCCAGACACTAACCCCGACCCAGACTACTGGCAGAATTGATATGCAGGCATAGTACCCGATGAGCTTCTGTGGACGTAGAGCTTGATTGAAGATATGCAGCTGTGATTGTCAGCCAGTTAGCAATACTCGTAAAGAGCGGCATACCTTAGAGACGGTGAGACACAAGACCATTATTGCTTTCCAGATGACGCTGGGAACGCGCGCCGGTGAGTCGCGGCTGCGTGCGATACCAAACCACAACGAGCATAGTATGCTACCAATGACGAAAATGGACAAGAGGACGAGAGAGATGTGGCAGTACCACTTCTCCCCGCCAGGCTTGGCCTTGAGGTGACGCCAGCGCTGATGAACGGTAGCGATATACAAGAGGATGCCAAGCACACAGATAACACCATTTTCAATGGCGTCTGCTTCTGCGTCGAACTGCTTCATGTTGAGGGGTCATGTTGAGTGGTGGTAAGGTCTGCACGAAAGGCCATTTCTGCCTTCGGATCGCTCTCGTACTATATAGGAATGTCCTTGGCCCTGGGCCGTTCAGTCAAATGTGTACTGGCCTAGTGCACCACGGGTATGCAGCCGAAGCGCCCGATAATTCTGCGACGCTCTAATTGGCGAAGAACCTATAAGTGGCATGAACCCCACCTCCACCATCAGGGCATTCAGCGGTGCGCGGCGTGATAAGTGGGCTATCCGACGATCATTTCCTCGTACGCCGGATTTCAGATTTTTCTGAAATCCCAGCTACTCCCCAAGCATGGATCCGGCGTGGTCATGTGTGCCCCAGCCAGAACTAATAGGGGTCAGAACCCAATTATCACCGTCTTTGTGCAACCTGGAACTAGCACCTCTAATGCGCTACAGCATGGCCCACATCCAGTTCATCTCCTGGGACAAACCGGAAAGCCTGCCGCTTTTCTTTCAGATGTTCTGGCCAGACTTGGCATACGAAACGCAATGGAATTTACTCCAAAAGCTTCGTTGTCATCTTATGCCTTACGCTGATTCTGGCCCATCTATGCAACCAGTTCGATCGTTGCCAACAAGTCGAGACAGCTTGTCCATGACGGCCTCGCGGACGCCCCCTCACCAACAAATATCATCTCAGTTGGCGGGAAATGCTACTACTTCACGGTCATTTCTCGAACCGCCGAATCATGCTCGCAAATCAACGACAAGAGATAATCAGCGACTGCCGGTCTTTGAGCAGCTGCCTAACGAGCCACTAGCAATCACTCGACAACGCACACACCCTCAGCGGCCGAACCGAGTAGTTACAACAACAGCAAGTTCGCCGCCCAACATCCCGGCGACACGTGAGGCGAAACATTTGGCCAAATATCCATTGCTTGACGCTTCAAGTACGCTCGAGCTTCTGGCTCAACCATCTAGGAAGTCCTTTCAGTCGCCATTCTCAGCCGAAGATGTTTTGGAGGTCTTGTCTCAGAATTTATTCTCTACTGCAGCTTTTGAGAATACTCGAGCAGTCATATTTGAATCAGCCGCGGCCTTCTTCGAAAACCATGGCTGCAGCCTGAAGCAGTCCAAGGACATTATCGATATCCGGTACGCTACTGAATTAACGTTAACCTCGGTTACCATAGCCCGACGCCTCCACTGTCTGGCCCTCGTGCTATTACAGAATCATAGGACCAACGACGTCGATCACGTTTCAGCAGTAAACGTGAAATCGTGTTTTATCGAGGTGGAGCTTCGAAAAGACCCAAAGCTAGAGGAATGCGAAGTGAACAAGTTCATTACAGCTGAACTACGTCGCGGGAGAAATTACGAAGAAATACTGAATGAGACCAGTCGCGGCACTATCGCTCGACTGAACCCCAGATCCACATCCATGTGAGCCCATGACTTTCTTTTGATAGAATAAAACTGACGGCATAGGTATGAGGGTCATAAGATAACTGAAGAGCTCATAAGTTGCCTGAAGCGCGAAGGCGCCCCGACCAGCGTCAGCCTTGTGGCCATCGCGGAAGAGGGAAAAAGCGATCAAAATGTTCAACTCGAGATTTTAATCACATATTACCTCACATACATATACTACAAGTATCATAGCTGCTATTACCCGGAAGGTTGCGGGGCGCCGAGTTGTCACTTGCGTGTGAAACCCGCTGCCCGGCCTCACGAACACCACGCAGAAGATTTCGATGGAAGCGATACCCAGCTTGGATGCACCGCAGCCCGCCTCCCCTGGGGCCTTAACGACGACGGGATCGGAAACGAGCACACTCAACCGCACTTTTTTTCCCTCGCTGACACTGCACTGCGAGGACATGACGTGGCGCTAGTGCTCCCCGCTGCTGTTCCGGTAAGATTGTTTCTTTCTCAATCCAGAAAAAGACCGAGCTGCAGCGATGATGTGCCTTTTCCTATGAAGAAGCAAAAGAACGCATTGAAGCTCAAATCACGGACACAAAGCACTATCCAGCCACTCGAAAGGACGCGACACGACGCGCCGGCCGACGACCCATACGCATCTGCGATTCTATCGCAACCGCAAACGAACGCGAATTACGAGACAGACCCGGGACTTTTTGGAAGTTGGGATGATTCGGATTTGTATCCTCCCAACGAGCCTTTGATGGCTAATCCAGAAATTCTGGGAAGCTGGGATGACTCGGACTTGCATCTTCCCAACGAGCCTTTGATGGCTAATTCAGAAATGCTGGGAAGCTGGGATGACTCGGAGTTGCATTCTCTCAATGAACCCTTGATCCTGGCCTAACAGATTCGGGCAAGTGGAATGACACGCGTTTTTTTACTCGAACCAAAACATTTACTTAATATATATTTATTTGATACTTCGATCTTGATCTCATTCAAAGCCTATTGGTACCAAATACGCATACAAATCTTCTTTTCCAGGCAAGACCGACCATTCACGAGGCAAAATACAGGCAGTATCTTTAGGCCAGTTGTAGCGGATAGAAATGGGCGATATTATCGTAACATGTTTTGTTGTTTCTGAGTCCGCCAGCAGGATTGCGAATACGAAATCGTGCTTCTTCACATCGAACTTTCTTTCGCGAGGCATCAGTCTCACCTGTCGCGAAAGCTGCGCCTTCTCAACGGGGAGGTTCTGATTTCGTAGTTTTTCCAACTGCCTCGTTAGTTTCTTCATTGAAATGGAAGACTAGACAACATACGATTGTCTCCCTCAGCAGGCTGAGAAGCTTCGACAACTCGGAGCTTTCTTCTAGCGAGTTCTTATTGAGCGTCTTAGCCGCCGTCGCGACAAGCTCGATCTGATCGCTTTCAAGGGCTATCGTCATGTACTGCATGTTGCCATCCGGCGGCAAGATTGTATCCGCGGGGTTCACAGTATTTGGAACCCCTCCGGAATAAGGATAAGCCGGCTCGGCCACGGCTGCCCCACCCGTCAGGATATTCATGGTTCAGCAGTAAGCAGGCGAAAATGTGAATGTTGAATGGGGCGAGATTGACGAGACCGGGCATGCGACAATTTAAATACATCAGAAATACGCCTGACGGCCTGATGTTTGCTTTCTGGCCTGCAAGGCTGTACGCGTGTAAAACAAGGGCTCAGCCCAAACCATGCCAGCCATGGGTCTATGCGGTGGCGTGCGTGTCCAAGCCGACCGCTGGACAGCTACGAGCAATCGGCAACCGGGTCTACCGCTGACCCTACCCATCCCTGAGAATGCGTGAAATCTTTCAGGAAGTCACTGACGAGCATAATGATGAGTTTTAAGGCGGTAGTAGGTACATACTCATCGGTGGTGAAGAAAAGACCCTGTACGGCAACGTACTCTTAACGCCCACAACTACGCCGAAATACAGAGACGCGGGGAACATGACCCGATTTCCGGCATCCTTGTCAGGCTCACAATATGTGCTGAAGTCTTCGCACTCAGAGGGGTGGGGGTTGCATCTCCTAGCAGTCGGAGCGCTTGGTTCGCTGGTTGGCAAGGTCCCACGGCCTTCCCTCCCGTTATCGACGCCTCCGAACGCAGGACTGTCATATCTGTTTGAAACTGGCTCTGTTGATCGCTACTGGCTCTGTAGTGCAACTACCTCGTACCTTGCTAATACCCAAGGTATTGCCCTCCTCCCGAAAGCGGAATCTGAGGAACTGTTCACTAACATATGCCTGGTTTGGGCAACCTATTGTCTTCTAATCCATCTTCGAGCATGGATGGCGGCGGCAGTTGGCCTCCTACAGCTGGTCTGAGTTGTGGCTAGAACTCTTTTTTTTGGTAGTCCCGAGGCATATGGATGCTACACGGCCTTGCCCATATTCTATTGAGCCTTGCAGTGGCCGTCGACTATTCGGAAAATTGATGGTACTCATGTATAATCAACTGCGACTATATAGGGGCTTCTTTCTGCTGCTTTGGCTTTTGCGGAAGTGTCAATATTCGTCATGAGCGTGTTTGCGTAGTGCCAAAGGCCGGTCGACCATCAGTTTGCCACAGAGTGCGTGATGACGGAATGCGTTATTACACTGCCAACGGCTTGCGAGTATGTCAAAGAATCTAATCAAGCTAAAGGCTCACGGTCTAACCAAAACGGAAACTTGCGACCAAGCCGCAGCCGTTTCTCGGACTGGTAGACCTGATCTGCCAGCGTCTCGAGCAGGAGGAACTGGAGGAGGGCTACAACTGACACTGGTCCGCTACAATTTTGATTGTGATAATATTGCAATGTGACTTGTATTACTCTGATAGTAAAAGGCAACACCTAGAATATAGTTTACCATGTAGGAAACGGAGATTACCATACAAGTCAATGCCTTCCTCAGTGTGAGCGCTCACCACATGCAGGTCTCTGCAGACCTTTCGAAACTTGACCCGTGCAGGCTCCTGCGTGTCGACTGTCCATTTCCCGTGGGTCGCTGCTTTCGAGGCTGCAGGCCAAGAGTCCAAGCCTGATCAACAGCATCAGCTTTGCGCACAGCCTCTTCCTTCTCGAGCTAGGGATACAGTGACCCAAACATTGCGAAGCTTGTTGGAGTTGTAGTAGAAGATATGTATAGAGTCTCGCGAGAAAGATCTCGCTGCTCACATCTAGATCGCGAAAGATTGCTTCGAGACACAAGAAGCTCGGTAGTTCCCTCGTTGCGTAAATGGTGTCCCCCCCCCCCCGGGGTCGGAGGAAACGCATGGGACGGCACGGTCATTTCGAAGATGTTTCCCTGAGTCTCGTGAAAATTGATCGGCGTAACAAAACTCCTGAATACTAACCGCTGATCTAGCTTAGGCTCCCCCGGTAGTGGCCCCTGGATGTGGCTGTTCTTCGAGACGTTGCGGTGACTTGATCCGATTCATTTCGGTCGTGTGGGAAGCTTCCGTTCACGTCTGGTGGGTGGCTAAAAAACGGCCTGTCTTGGCTTTCTGTACCAGCTTGTAAATTTCAAGATTGGCCGTGTAAATTGCAAGACTTGACAGCGGCACGGGACGCGCCCTGACGAATAAACGAAGGCGGATGTGCCGGCCTTATTGAACAGCACCAGAGGATACAGCCGTCTGCTGCATACAATCCCTGTGATGCCGTAGCGCATTGTACTGGTTTTTGATACCACAGACTATGTGGCTTGAAGGTGTCAAAAATGGACATTGTCAACCCTCCTGATCTTTCTCACATTATGATACCAAACTCAATAATACTTTCGCAGGCCGTAATGTAAAACTATATACTGAGATCTTTTGAGGCGTATGAGAACTAAGGAAAAGACAAAGGAAAAGACATAGGAAAAGGCAGCTTAGGAAGTGACATTTGAAGAGAGTCGGCTTCTGAAGATGGAGTGCCGTCAAAATAGATGACATTTGGCCCAGGAACTTCAAAACTGCCTTTGTTGTTGCACGAAGCTCTTCCCCTGTAAGCTTCATGCAAATGGAATCCATCAATTCTCGTTCACTACAGCGTTTCGCGACCGCGGACTCAAGTGTCTCAGCTGGCAGACTAACCCTTTTCCCCAGGCGGAGACGCCAAGGTAGTCACAGTATTTCGTATCCGTAGTCCATAGTATATCTTTTCTCATAATGCACACTCACACTACTCTGCAGCCCAAAATATCGAATTGAAGAGTATTTTCTAGAAGTCGAGGGAAGACTCAAAGACGGAAAGCCGACGGCTTATTAGCAACAACCAAGCTTCGCTTGCCGCAGTCATGCCCTGGAGCTGGCTGCGCTGGCTCAAGAGTGCCGATACAAGACGCCGCCTTGAGCTTTTCCCGGGCATATCTATGGAAGCTGGCCAGCACCTCCAGAAAATCATCTGCCAGTTAGACGATGACGATTTTCGCCCTCCAGTGGTCAAGACCCGTGATGTTTCGCCTTCTGATCGCTCGATCTCCATTTACGTCACCGATGAGAGTCATTCCAAATACTTCGATGACGTGACGGAAATGCCGAATTTCTACGATATATCAGTTTCAATTTCGGACTCGACGGTCTTAGACTATTATCGAATAATGCATTTTCCAGCAGAGTCCAGGTATTGGATTGCAGTATCACGAGATGGCAGCTTGGGATATGACCATCTACGGACAGTAATACGTTCTGTGGCGAGAGAAAGGGATGAAAAGGAGGGAGTTCCCGTTACTAACCGAATACCGCGGGTTGATGTGTTGTCTTAACGTTATGCCCCTTCGACGCAAAGGAAAAGCGCGCGGCTCGCCCAGAGCGATACCGACAGCGCGCGACGGCTGTGCCAGGCACGGGAGAAGACGTGGAGTCGCGGCAGCGGTATCCTACTCATGAAGCATATACACGACTTTTTGGCGGCTCTTGCCCATCCACCTAACTACGCTTCGTATCCGCGTCTTCGTCCCTTTTGAGGACCTCGAACTCTATCACGGACGAAAGGCGCAAATCCCACCCCCATGACGCCCTCTTCCGTACGGAGACGGGCTGCAGACTGCAACCCCCGCGGGTGACCCTTCAAAGAGACGGCGACCAACCCGTGACGAGAACGAAACGCAGGGCTATGTGAGCGATGATGAGTCGGAGTCGGAGGAGCAAGATGTGCTAAGGGGAAGAAAGAGACGACAAGACAACTTTAGCTTTGATGGCTACGTCACGCATTTCAATAGTCGCGGGTTTCTGGCAAAATTTAACTGGGAGCTGCAAAAATATGTCGGGCTCGCCTGAAGTTTCTGTCTAGAGTACTAATTCAGTGCTTTTCCTATGCTCCTGCCGTCTTGCTACTCGAGATTACTAGCACCGCCACCTGGAAGGCCTTCCCCTGACGGCGCAATCGCCGACAGCCACTTCATAGTAGACCAGAACTCTCAAGTCGGGCCAGATTTCATCCTGTACATTATTTTGAAAGGCTACTATATCGGCAGCGACGTGCAGGCAATGGTAATGTGCCTGCCATGCTCCTCCAACGTCTCACTTGTGATGACAGCATGTTGCCGAAAAATATTGCAAGTGAGGGGGAAACATTGTGTATGATGGCGCCGGACGGAGCCGTCGTTTCCGTCGCCGGTGGAAGCCCTGCAACGAGGTGGTTGAAGTTGGCTGATGCCACTTCGTCGGAGGGGTGTGCTCCGAGGAGGGTGCTGCCACACTTAGCACTGGAGACTAAGCTTCGAACAGGCTATAAGGTCACTAGTTGTGAGTAAAAGCACCACCTAAGTACTGGCTGGACCGGCTTGCCTCGACCCTGGAAAGGTATGTCCCCAGGTTAAAGGCTGCGACGAGCGGTGTAGCCAAGGTCGGATGTGTTTGCGCGCAGAGCTACCGGGGATCCAGACAAGTCAAGCATCCGTGGACATAGCCTGATATCATCACCAATCTGCTCTGTTGGCTGGTTTGCGCACCAATTTCTGTCCGCGCTGTAGTTTTGACTTCAATTGCTGACCAAGACTATCAAGATCGAGACTTTGAGTGACAGGGGTGAAAGCTTTCCCCATCCCCATGGCGGACCCCACTTGGTCTGTGGGCGCGCGACCAGGTTGGTCGGTGGTACCGCCTATCACCCGGA
>NW_007930945.1:0-1755 GCF_000280675.1 Beauveria bassiana ARSEF 2860
CCGGATTTGGTTTGTTTGATTTGAGAGCAGCGCTGACCAAATATTAATGTGCTCTTATTACCTGCGACTGAATACGTTTGCCCGGCGATTCGTTAAGTCCGGACCGTATTTGACTTCCATAAACCGCTCCCTGGTAGCTCTATTTCATGCGTGATCAGCGCAAGGCGAGCTGAAATGTCATGACCAATCTACCAAGGCGCGTTTCCAAGCCGTCCGTTTAGAATTCGTAATGATGCCAGTATTCTTGTACACCAATATCTACCTACGTGATTCGCCTTGTCACAACAACCTAAATGATGGCATCCGCGCTTCACTCCAGTAGTCAACCCCTCGCAAAACATTTCGCTTTTTTCGTGTCCAGACCTTTTCCGCCTTGGCACTACTTACTACAAGGGGCTAGCTAGCTCAACCATCCCCTGGATTCACCACAGTCGCCCGAGACGAATTCTTGCGCGACTCATCCTCACCCACCCTGACTTCTGCAACAGTAGTTCGGTGCATGTCGGGCATTAAGAAATGCATAGCAGTGTTGAGAGAGGGCGCCTTTGCGGGGAGGGGTGATACGGCCGTTGTGGAGTTTCGCATTCAACTCGTTTTTTCCATGACTGCTAAAAAAAAAAAAATGGTCAAGAGGCTTGGCCTTGTAGTTTGCTCGGCAGATAGCCATGTGGCGATGGCTGCGCCTACTGGGGATCGGACCAGACCCGACCCAGAACAAATAGCAGACCCCCACGGCATAATGGTTGGCGCAGGTATAGCCATGCTCCGCTCTCCGTTGGTCCGAGGTAGCCGTGTAAAGCATGCATCGTGACCAAGGCAAAAAATGGAGGAACCCCCACCCCCACCCCCCTCCCAAAAAAAAATTTCATAATAAAAATTAAATCCGGCGGCCAATTTTGCCTGACGGTGGTGCTCCCATAACAAATCGAAGCCCTATTCTTGTGGCGGAAGGAGCTACCAACAGACATGGCATATTGAAAAGCAACGTTCTGGGGCCAGAACTGAATCGGCCAACAAGCCCGTCAATGCCTGCCTCGAGGCTGGTTGAGTCACGTTTCCAGCTCGTACATGGGGTGACTTGCAAACACTTGCTGCCTTATTAGTCACCAACTCATCGCGCCAAGTATGATGCCCGCCCTGACCATTACCTCTATGCATGTGCATCTTTAGCTATGTCTCATCCGTTGTCACATTCCCAACTATTCCGTCCTCGCCGTGATAGTCCACCAAGCAACATGTACCAGCGGCATAATCAAGCCAAGCACAGCATACGGGATGGGTGCAATAAACTACTTTGCGCAGGATGAATTGCACATCCAAACTGTCCTAATCCAGTTGCAATTTGAAAACACTTTGTTTATCCTGGTGAGTCGCGACATCAAGGCCATGGGTTGGAGGCGTTTTCATGACAGTGTATTGTGAGCGTCGTGAAGAGATAATGCCACCTTACTGGGGGTGATTCCAGGGTCATTTTTAGTCTTGCGACTGCTGAGGCTACTCCTGTGAAATCAGGACGCACACTCCCAGCCACGACAAGGACCAATATTCGACAAGCGATGAAAGCGGAATGGGCCCAAGCCTGGGCAAACGACAAACACGGGCGCGACCTTTTCAACTTCGGCGTCCGGCCCAGCAAAGCAACACTCTCCACACACATCAGAACACACAGAGCCATCAGCACAGTCATCACTCAAATGCGCACCGGAAAGATCGGCCTCAGTGCATATCTGCACGGAATCAATAAGGCAGATTCAG
>NW_007930945.1:1855-6546 GCF_000280675.1 Beauveria bassiana ARSEF 2860
GAGACACAGAACTACCACAAATGGCCACCTGTGTGATAGAGTTGTCTAAACTGAAGACAAAGGCACAGTTGACCAGACTTTCTTTGTCTTCAGGGCCGACGACAGCCAAATCCATAGGTAGATAGAACGCTGCATAGCTGCCACAACGGCGGCTGGGACAGTCTATGAATAAGAAGAAGAAGAAGTAGAAGCTTGGGGGAAAATGCAGAATTCATCGTGCCAACCTACGGAGTAATAGTCCACGGCATCCCAACCAACTCTCTCAATATCAAGGACCAAGAAACCACTATTCAGCAGATGCTAGCGGACAATCACACAGTCATTCCCAGTGCCAGGATCTCTTACATCGGATGGCTCACGAAGGAGGCCCATCTAAAGCGCGCATCGTCGATTGTGGTTGAATTTATAGAACCCGAGATGGCAAATGCCATCATCTACGCCGGAATGGTGTGGTATGGCCAAATTCACCAATGCCAACTCTATGACCGCGCCTGCCGAGTGAAGCAATGCTTTCGCTGCTATAACTACGGTCATATCGGCACTCAATGCAACGCATCCCAAACTTGTGGCTATTGTGCCGAGCAACATGAGTCAAAACACTGCTCGCGGAAGGGTGTGGAGGGATTCGCACCACGATGCGCAGTTTGCAAAGACGCTCACACTGCATGGAGCAATGCCTGCCCAGCAAGAAAGAAAGAACTACAGAGAGTGGAACAAGCCAAGGAATCCCGCGACATCTACTGGCATGTGCCACGGAAGGAGATGCCGGCACAATCCGGAATCACGAACACAAACCACGCCGACAGCACCAGAGATACCGACGGCAAAGTCAGCAGGAGCAACACGCGCCGTGTCTTAACTCCAGTACCAGCCCCGGCCTCAAGCCCGGCTCCTCCCCGTCTAATCGCCCGGCGCTCGACAAACGCCCTGATGCCGATAGTGGTGGAAGTAGACTCACCACCGGCAGTGCAGGACCAACAAATACCGCAGGCCACGCAAACCGGGACCGCACCAGAACTAATAATGACACCAACAGCACCGAGCCCATCAGTGGAAGATATTTGGATGAACCCAGAGCTCACGGCCGAATGTACTGAGCAGTCTACCATCGATCCACAGCTCACGACTACCGATGAGCCTACCGCAGCCACACCTACGGCATATCCAGAGGAAGGAGTGCTCGGTTTCTCAACACAAGAAGCCGACGACTGGCTACAAAGAATCGACTTAGACAATTGGGTGGACGAGGCTGAAGAGGATGAGTCGTCCCCACTTACATCCGTGGCAACAGACACCCGCACGGCCCAAGGCCGGATCTACAAGGCGTGTAACTGCCCTGAACATCAGGAAATCTACAGCAACTGGCCAACGGAGAATGCGGAGTTGACGATCACCCGGTGTATGAAGACATGCATGTATTGTGGAAAAGACTTTGAAAACGCCGCAGACCTGCGCAAGCACATGAGGAGGAAAAAGTACGCAACACGAAACATCTCGGTAGCCATTCAAACTGGGGGTAGATGGGGCACGAATTCCCCGGCCTGGACTCGCAGAAGCCACACCGAGCCCCCTCCACATTGGCCAACAAATCGGATCATCAGAAGCCAGTCAGTCACAAATTGTACCAGCGAGACACGACGCGCATGTTAGGAGGCCGACCACTGTGCATCTTACAGTACAACGTCAGGAAATCCAAGGAATCGTCCTCGCAAGCCTCTTCCAGAATGGAGGAATCGCGGACTACGACATTATTGCGATCCAAGAACCTTGGCGTAATCAATTTATTAACACATCCTTCCATCCCCTCAAAACACATTTTCAGCTCATGTACCTCGACAACCCGGCAACGCGAGCGTGCCTCTATATCAATAAACGTATCAGCCCCAGCACGTGGCAGGTGACATACGTCTCAGCGGATATCATCTCTCTCACAATCAGCAACTCAGGTGACGACAATCCGATCCACTTGTGGAACGTATACAACGAGGTGGGAACCGATACACTATCGATCTTAGCAGAGGCTCTCAGCCAGCAGCATCAACATCACGAAATTATTTTGCTCGGAGATTTCAATCTACATCACCCTCTCTGGTCAACACGACATCACCGAGGGGTGGCAAGGTCGCGAGCAGACGAGCTTCTCACTATCTTGGAAAACTTCCAGCTTCAACTCCTCACGGTGCCAGGCACTGCAACGCACATATGGAAGGATGGAGACTCAACAATCGACCTGACGTTCGCTACAGAGACGTTGGCAGCTCGCACAATTCACTGCAAGATTGCCAATCAACTGGACTGCGACTCAGACCACCTCCTATGGATGTGGCAATTGACTGGTATTTTCAGCCAGCGACACTGGCAAAGAAGCGTCTGGGCCAAAACGGATGTACAGTTACTGAGGAGAAAAGTGAAAGAACTCCTACCCAACGGGCTAGAAGCAGAAAGGTTGAGTAGCAACGATGAAATTGATGCCTGCGTCACTGCCATTATCAAGGCACTAGACGCAGGCATTAACGAGTCAACGCCGTGGTCTAACCCATCTCCGCGTTCAATCCCAGGATTTGACGTGGAATGCAAGGAAATCTGCAAGGAAGTTCAACGGCTCCGTCGCACATGGCAGCGAACAAGACACGACGAAGACTATGAAGCATACCGGCAAGCTTGCAATCGAAAAGGACGCCATATTCAGAAGACACTCCGCAACTCGCATCGACAGAGGGTGGAGGAGGCTTCCACATGCCGATCGGGCCTGTGGAAATTGGTAAAATGGGCAAAGAATAGGCATACACCACCCTCAGCCTGCACACCAGCTCTGGTTACGCCCGATGGCGGGCTGGCCGAAGGGCCGGAGGAAAAGGCCGAGGTGCTGCGCCAGTCATTCTTCCCACCACCTTCGCAGGCCGACCTGTCGGACATTGAAGGTTACCAATACCCTGCAGCGATCGAGTGTCCCGCACTTACTTCAGCGGAAATTAAGAAAGCAGTGAAGTCCGCATCCCCAAATAAGGCACCAGGCATGGACGGAATTATCAACGGTATTTTACACGAAACCCTCGACATCCTCCTTCCGCACCTTCACAAACTCTTCAATGCATGTCTCGAACAGGGTTAATGCCCTTCACATTTCAAGGAAGCAGTAACAGTGGTCTTGAGGAAGCCAGGAAAAGACGACTATTCACAACCTAAGTCGTACCGCCCAATTGCCCTTCTCAACACGTTGGGAAAGGTGCTGGATGGTGTGATTGCAAACCGACTGGCTTATTTAGCCGATACCTTTCAACTACTGCCCCGTCGGCACACTGGAGGGCGAAAGCTCACCTCAACAGAGCACGCAATGCATATGCTCCTTCAGCGCATACATCAGGCCTGGTCTGAAAGCAAAGTCGCCACGCTACTGCTACTGGATGTGTCGGGCGCCTACGACAATGTTTCTCACGAGAGACTCCTACACAACCTTCGGAAGCGCCGGATTGATACAAAAATCGTTCGCTGGGTAGCTTCGTTTCTCAGTGATCGGTCGACAACACTAAAACTACAGGAATACACGGCGCCATCGGCACCGATTAAGACGGGAATCCCGCAAGGATCTCGCATGTCACCCTATCTCTACTTGTTTTACAATGCAGATTTGGTAGAAGATTGCAAAACCGAAAATACAGAAGCGGTAGGATATATTGATGACGTATCTATTCTGGCAGTCGGGCCTTGTTCAGCTCGCAACTGCAAAACCCTCAAAGCCGTCCACCGCAAAGCTGAAGAATGGGCCGCTGAACACGGCTCACAATTTGCACCTGCTAAATACGAGCTTGTGCATTTCACCAGAGACTCGAAGGCGAATTGCACGCATGCGCTCCGTCTGCCACATACCAAGGTGAAAGCATCCCCATCGTGCAAGTACTTAGGCGTCCAAATGGACACGAAACTGCGATGGGACTATCACCGAGAGAAATTAGAAGCTGGAGCTACCTCGAGACTGTCTGCTCTCTCGGCTCTGGCCTCGTCATCATGGGGCACAGGTCTGATGAATCTTCGTCAAGTATACAGAGCTGTGATCGTACCCCAGATGCTATATGGCTGCTCAACATGGTTCATACCTGGCTCGGGATACAGAAACAGAGGAAGCTCGATGATAAGTGCTATTAAGAAGGTACAACGACGCGCGGCACAGATCATCACGGGAGCGTTCCGGACGACAGCGGGTGGCGCAGTCGATCTCGAGGCGCATCTGCTACCAGTGCTTCAGCAGCTTGAGCAAACGGCGGTTGAAGCAACGCTGCGCATTAGAACAACACCGCTTTTCAACGACATGGCGGTGATCGAAAGAGCTGGGGAGAGGGAGTACCAACTTCGCAACGCGGCGAGCCCTCTTGACCGATTTTCAACAATATTGGAGGACAAGTTCGGCGTCCAACTCAATCAACTCGAAAAACGCCAGCCTCATGTGGTGCCACCTTGGTGGACGCCACCGGTTGTTCACATTGCAAAAACGGCTGCAAAGGCCATCAAAACGCACGATGCCATAGAATCAGGGACGATCTGTATATACACTGACGGCAGCGGCATTAACGGCCACGTCGGCGCAGCTGCGGTCGCACCTGATCTCCAGTTCGATGGCATCAGCGCAAAACGGACACAGTACATGGGCATCTCCGACGTATTCACAGTATACGCCGCGGAGCTCCGTGGGCTAG
>NW_007930945.1:6646-16456 GCF_000280675.1 Beauveria bassiana ARSEF 2860
AAATATATTCTAGGATAGAAAAAGGCCTGGTATTTGTGAGCTAGTATATCTGGTGTACTAGTGCTTGTAGTCCAGCATACAGCGAGGGCTGGAACGCATGCACTGGTACACATCATGTACTGGGATCGCCATGTACTAGGATACGGTATGTACTGGGATATAGCATCTACTGGCTAGCGCTTGACCGGCTAAAATGCGCTGGGCTGAGTGGTCAGCGTCCACTAGCAGGAGCTTGGCGACGTCTGTGTGCGCCAGCCGCGAAGAGAAATGGACAAAAACAAAAAAATCCTTGGACCGCTCTCGCGGATTAAAAAAAAACTATCCGCAGAACACTTCAAAGCCACGATTTATTTCGATTGCTGTCCCTCACTACGGATATTATCTGTGCGCTAGCTATCGAGGCGGATGGACAGAACATGATGGCCACGGTATGCGCTGACCTGACGAGGCTGTCCAAATTTAATCTTTATACTGGTCTTTAAGGTATTAAGAGTTTTAGTTAGCCTCCTATATCTACTTTCTCCAGAATATGTATAGAGTAGGACGCTTGACTTTGTCTAGCCGTGATACTCTCTTGGAAAGCCTACAGTGCCATGTATACCATCTAAGTTACGCGTGCGCCAAAAGACAAGAACATGTCAACGATATCTTCATATCCTGACCTCACGGCCATTTTCAGTGCCGTCATACCAGCCGCGTTCAGTGCATTGAGATTGACGCCTTGCTCGGCGAGCACGTCAACCATTGCCGCTCTCTGGAAACGGACAGCCAGATGTAAAGGTGTGCTACCTTTTTCGTCGGGCGAGTTGATATCGGCGCCAGCATCGACCAGTTTGCGGAGGATGCTGGGAGAGCCGTTTCGAACAGCTATATGAATTAGCCTTGAAGGCTTGCTCACGTCCTTGCTCATCGGTGTCTGGTTCAAAGACTGATCCAAAGGCATGCTATCTGGTGTCATTTCCGGCATGTCCACCAATGTCCCACCGGTGAGCTAGAAGCAGTACGAGGTCAGCGTCGTACTCGAGATTGTTGACTAAGGGATGAGTAGTACCGCTCAGTTTCTCCTACTGAATAGTTTGGTGTTGTACTAGTGGACCGTTGGGGCGCTTCTGGGTGCGCGCGGCTTCGTGTTGTCATTGCTGGTCTGTTTGCCCCGTATGACGTCGTCGCACGCCCCGTTGGCTGTGGCCATTGCTGCTTCTCCTATGATCCACTCATCGCCCCAGGGAATGTCGGTCGCGGTGATGCAGCAACCGAAATCGCTTATCAAAATCTGAATTGTTGCGGCTTCTGCATCGTTCTGGTCTCGGGACAAGGTGGCTGCAGGGTGTGTGCTCTCTGGCGGAGATAGATTCTGAAAATGGGAGTCATGACGCTGTTCGGATGATCGCGCAGCTATTTCAGGTAAATTCCGGCTCGGAGTCAAAAGTGCCGGGCCATTGTCTACAGAGCCATCTCGTGAGATTTGTTGACGCTGGCGTGCTCCTACTTTTAAGCTGGCCTCTGAGCTCGATGAATTTATGGCCAGGACGAATAAGGCGGACCTAGAGGTTGAAAACCCGCTGGACTGGTGGATTCGCCATGCAACAGGCTATCCCGTATTGTCCCAAATGGCGCTGGACTTATTCAGCTGCCCGGCAATGAGTGCGGAGTGTGAACGGGTTTTTCGCAGACGAAAAGGATTATCACAGATGAGCGGAACCGTGTTGGTTCAGATACAGTAGCAGTCATTGCGTGCCAAAAGCATCTGCTCCGATCCGGTATGCTGGGGTATTTCAGTTAGGGGAAAGGGCAACCTACCAAATTCATCGAGTAATCAGGCAAAGCCAACCAACCAAGTAAAGTAAGGCCTTTTAGTCAAGTAAAGCAAGGAAAGCAAAGCGATCTACCAACCAGGTAAAGTAATGGGGTCAATTTTGCCTTGCTTTGTTGTTGGACACACTGGTCAGCAGCTTAGTTTTTATGTTCTAATAGCCACATTTCGACAGAGTTGGATGACCGACTCAAAATAGTATTTCCATGACCAGATCAAGGCAAAAATTCAATTCCATAAGTAGAATACATGATTCCCATATGACTTCAATTATTTGTCTAAGGAAGAAACTTGGTCAAGTCTTAGAGGTGTGGCTAATAGTTTTCAATCTGTCAACTATTGAATCCATCTCAACTCAAGTCCTACACTTGCGCCAATTGTTTGTAGCTCCTCCTTCTGGTCTTTGGTTATTTCGCTATGCTCGAAAGGAATAGGCAGAATAATACGACGTAAAGAAGGATGACGCGACGAGGATAGACCCGCAAGCTCTAACTTTATAGCGTCTATCACAGAGTCCTCTTCTTCCCACTCCCACTCGTCATGGTCATCCAAGTCTGCCGTTAGCCGAAGCACCTCAAGGCTTGGAGGAAGTGCGCTTAGGAGTCTCTTAGTGGGTGATTCCGAGAAGCCCATCCCAATCAAAAAGGCCCATGGGAGACTTAATATCTTGAGCTTCCTCAGACGGGAAAGGCCATCTAGCGATGCTTGGATTTCTAGCGGAGGAGGGTCATAATCGCCAACGGAGTACGCAGGGCGGGTCATTGCACTGATAGTCAAGTCGGTGAGCGTATCAGCAACTTTGTTAAGTGCCGCAGCGGCCGTGTCAAGTCGTACCACGCCTTTGCTAACCTCCTCGTCAAGGTCAGGCTGGTAGAACCAGTGCCAATGCAGTCTTTGGAGCCCCTTCAATACGGACAGGACGGGTTCCAACCGGGATTCGCGCAGCCTGTATATGTCCAATGAGACTATCGACGAGGGAGCTGGCGCATGCGAAGCGGGCCAGGTAAATTCAGCCGGGTTATCAATAGATACTGATAGATTCTCGATGCTCGGGAGATAGAACAGGGGAAGAACATCGGCCGCGTTGCAAATGTCATCATGGTAGTATTCTTTGGCCCTAAACTTGGACGTGACGTGTCGAAGGATTTTATATGCAGGTAGTTGATAATTCTGTTGCGGCTTGCAAAGAGCGCATTGAAACATGCCTCCCCAGAGTCGGCTTCGAACCGTAAAGTTAGGCCCAAGAAAGAGAGACGTTAAATTAGGCAGCATGGCCAGGAGCAGTGCCACGATAGCATCGACGGTGCCAGATTGCAACTCGTGTATCCAACGATCGACAAACGGCACTTTAGTAGCTTTTATGATCTTTGATGCTTTGCTAAGTAGAGGCGCGTCGATAGGGAATGCGGGCAGCTCCGTGAGTTCGGTTCTACCTTGTACTCCATTTCCCTCGAGACGTAGGTTGCGAATGTGGCCTGACAGCTCGGGCCGCTCGACAAGGCTTCTCAGTAGCAGGACAACGGGCGGCATGGTACCTAAAACCCAGGTTGTCTCGATAGTCGAGTAAATAAGAGGTAGGGATAGAGCGTAGATGGATTTGCTGACCCTACTCATGGAGAGCAGGTCGGTCAACGGTAGCAAATTCAAGAGAGACAAGAGCAGCTCATTCGGCCAGTCTTTGAGCGACGTCACCGCCATCTTTTGACGTCCTCTGTCGGAATAGAAAAGTCTAACCGGAGCTGCTTGACTTGATTAGGCCCCGTGCCGATTGATAAGATAGAAGGGAGTTGTGAGACAAGAGAGGCTGCAAACTCGCCTGTTCCGGGTAAGATGACGGGTGGGCACGACAAGTCGAAAACCAGGCACCTTGAGGAGGCCGATTTGGTCTATATGTGAAGACTGTTGTAAGAGCATCATTGAAAATAGTCTGACGTGGCAACTTGAACATACTGTACGCGATAGGCAGAAGCTAAGCCTTTTGGGGTTCCAGTGCCCCCCAAGTTTTATGCGGAATGCAAAAAGAACTTGGACCAGACTAGGGCATCAGCGGGTCAAGGTACATTATCCCTGATAATCATTCCAGAAGTTGGCCTAAATTAGATGGAGAGGCACGGGGGCCGTGGTGGGAACTTGAGGAAAATTCGGCAACCCGCTGTACAAATGCACTGATCTTCCTCACGTGTCACGGCACCATTCCAGGAACATGCGAATGTCGTTGAGTCAGACGGTTTCGGATTACCATCAAACCACAAGCCATAAGGCTGTACCCACCGCATGTTAGTTAAACTAGGGAACATATTACATGCAACTATACCTTGAATAATACTTGCAATGCTCAGCCTTGACCAACGACTATTGGCCTACGTAACTTGACTCGCAACAAGGATATTTCAGTGGAAACGCAAACTACAGTAATCGCTCATCACAGTTCAAACGTAAAATCATCTAGCCAAAACTCAAGAGTTCTTACAAGGATCAAGAAACTAACCGACAACTACTAGCCAAGTCCAGGCCCCGATCCACATATACCCAAAGACGCAAGCCAGATGGAATGGATGAATACAAGGTGACTATAGAGGGGCGATTTTACGCTCGGAAATAGCGACTTGGCTTGTGTCTTCCAGGCGTTTCATCTGATAGCCGCTTTCCAGCACTGGATTCAACCTTGTCGGTATCTCTCGGTTCCTCGTGGCCTGATTCTTCACCATCCTGATCAGGGGCCCTTGACCTGCGGTGTGGTCTTGGCGGCGGCTTGCGATGAGGCGGTGTTTTCTTCTTTCCATGGTCAACTTCCTTGTCTCCCGAGTCTCCCGAGTCTCCAGAGTCTCCAGAGTCTCCAGAGTCTCCAGAGGCTCCCGACTCTACCGGGGTGGACGGCCTTTTCTTTGGCGGCCTTGGGGCCAAGTTGTTCTTTGGCGGCCCTTTTTTCTCTCTATTCGTGTCGACTTCTTTGTCTTCAGAATCTCCCACCTCATGTGGGGTGTCCACCCATTCTTTTGGTGGCCTGGGGGGTAGATTGTTCTTTGGCGGTCCCTTTTTCTTGCCACTGGTATCGACCTCTTTGTCTTCAGAGTCTCCCGTGTCTTCCGCATTTCCAGTGTCTGCCGGGGTGGGCGGCTTTTGGTTGGGTCTGGGGGCTAACTTGTTCTTTGGCGGCCCTTTCTTCTTGTCTCCGCCAGGCTTGTCAGCGGGCGGTAACCCGTTGCCCTCTTCAAACTTGGTTTTGATGCTCTTGAGCTTTCCTTCGTTCCTCAGCGTCTTGTAATCAAAGTCTTCCATTTCCTGATCCGCTGCAACCTTGTTATTATCCAATATATTGAGGCCTTTTACAAGCCTGTCGCAGCCCCAGTTATCCTGAGTCTTGTTAGTAATCTTTTCCTGGAAGTGTCCTTTCTGCAAGAGGTAATACATACGCCGCTACCACAGGGGGCCAGAATTTCGGGTTGCGCGGTTGCCGGATCGGCATCCCTCGGGAATGCGATTGCCACAATTCGAGCGCCGCTATCCTCGCCCAATTTCTTTGGATCAACACGACTCTTATAGTATTCGTGGAAAGCCATAACCTCACCACACCTCCCGCCATTTTTGTGTTTGTTTTTTGAACCTTCGCCGCAAGCGGTGAGGTCGTCTTGTACCTGACTATCTTCCTTGATCGGCTCGTTTGAGCCTTTTGCCGACGACGCGAAGATTATTTCTTTGCCAACAAGGAGGGTAGTCATCACGTTTGGAATCTTCTTTTTTCCTAGCTTATTTTCATCAACCATGTGCCTCATCTCTTTGAACGCATCGATGGCAATCTTCAAGAGTTGTCTATCCGATATCTTTGGCTCGACGTCAAATTCGAGATGACTAGCGTAGACAACTGACTGCTGCTTGGCAAATAGTTCACGTTCAAGCCGAATTTGAAGACCATCCTTGGGGATTGCCGGCTCCTCCTTTGGCAGCTGCGCGACCAAGACTTGGCCAAAGGCCAAGAGGATAGTAAGGTAGCACCATAGGAAACGTGTAATCTTGGGTAACTCCATGATTTCAGAGGGAGTTACACAAGCCTCGTTTCAAGAAAGTAGAAACAAGACTAAAAAAGGTAGTTAGCCATCAATCTTTGAAGGCAACCACAAATGGCTAAGCTAGTACTTACAAAGGTTTCTGGACCAGAACAGGCGCAAACTGGTTCTCGCTGCTTTGCAAAGAATGTAGCAGTCTAAAGGCCAAAGTGTGATTTACGAAATCGAATCGGCAAACACACGACTACAAATACTCATTTGATTCTCTTCACAACTTCAACTTGTTCAACATCCGTTGAATACCGAGCCCGATTCTTATCAGACCCGCCGCTTAATTTCAGCCTATTATGCGCATATTAGGCCAGCTGCCAGCGTGTCAGGCAACAAAATATAGTAACTTAGACTACATGTTTCACTATCTTTAGTAGTAGAGCTATAAATAACTCTAATAGTTGCCTATAATTTGTCTATTCAACCTCGGCAAAGACTCTAGCAGAGTGGCAAAGAGTATGTACATGATCGCTGGGTTATAGCTTAGGCAATAATACAATGGCAATATAGTCGCGCATGATGAATCGCGGTAATGCTGGTGTCTTTCTATCCTAGATTGTAGCAAAAATCCTGTCATTAATCTAGTCATATATAGCAATAATCTCCAGTATTTTGCCCAGAGGCTTAGTTTCATGCTTAGCAGTTGGCATGACTAGTAACACGACTAGTAGCATGTTCAGACCGCTTTTGTCTGCTCGTCCAACTGAATGACTCGGGGCAATCAAACCCATAAAGGTATTAG
Organism: Beauveria bassiana ARSEF 2860; assembly: GCF_000280675.1. NCBI lineage: Eukaryota > Fungi > Ascomycota > Sordariomycetes > Hypocreales > Cordycipitaceae > Beauveria > Beauveria bassiana. The sequence continues at coordinate 13,257 of NW_007930945.1, forward strand.
CTCACGAACGCTTGCGTCGACTGAATGTACCAGTATATAGTCTAATAATGCTTCAGACAATCAATATAGGTAATTTTAATTCCAATGCAAGTGGTTGACCCGGCAGTGCGGTTACGAGAAAGATGACTCTTGTGCTTTCGCAGCCGAATGGCGATGCCGCGAGCTGAGTTCGGTTGCCACAAAGAGCCATGCGGTAGCATGATGCTCTTGCAGGAGACGTATAGTTGGATGAGTATTTATATCCAAGCTTCTCGCCTTGGAATTTCTAAGAATCCTCAAAGCAATCAGTTTCCAATACAGACAGATTCACTACTCTTTTTTCAAGTTTCCTTCCTTAGGACATATAACTCTTATTACTTTCATAACTGCTTTTTACTTTCTCAACTGCTTTTCGGAGCCATCTTCAACAACCATGGTCAACATGATGCTCTGGACAGCTCTGTCCTTCTCTGCCGCCGTCGCACACGGCGCCATCATTCCCCGACAAGGATCGGGCGACATCAACTTGGCTGCACTTATCCGTAACGCGCCCCAAGTTCAACGTCATCAGAAGAGCATCCAGGGGGCCCTGAACAAGGGTCTTCCTTACTCAGAGGGCCTACTAGAAGCCTCCAAGAGTCTTGTCAAGCTGGATGGCTTGAAGGAAGAAGAGCGCAAGTGCTTGTATTTGCGCAACACTGTCAAACAAGATGGGTTCCAATCTTATATGGATATCAACCCCCACTCTGATGCTCCTGATGTGGTCACCGGAGACAAGGAAAAGAAGATTGAAATCACTACATCTACGGCAGTGGTTGACGTTGAGAGGCTTGGATGGAACAAGGAAGTGGCGACGGAAATTGGCGGCTCTGCCACGATTGAAGCGTCAGCCGGAATTGGCGTCTTCTCAGCCTCTCTCTCGGCGACCGTCTATGGCAATCAGCGCACTTCAGAAGGCCAAAACGGCGAAGCCTCCAAGCAGACTGAATTCAGACAGGACGTCCGAAGGGAGGAAGTTTGCCCCCCGAACAGTATCTGCCGAATTGTGACCTGGACTTACACCAGGACCATCAAGGGAAAGTGCTTCCTGAACCCTTATTACGACGAGCAGTGCGCCACTGGTAACAAGAGGAAGGGAAAGTACAGTCTTGGCCTTTTCCCCACCTGCCAGCCCTTGCAAGGCGTTGCCACTCAGTTTTTCGACTTTGACTACGACAACTATAAGTCTGCGTCTGGATTTGGCCCCGAGAACCAGGGCCTGAAGATGCACAAGCCGGAAATTGTCAAGGCCAACAAGTACGACGAAGACTGCACCTTTACGTACGCGCTGCGGGACGAGAATGGAACCCCCGTCAAGGCCACGGCAAACATCATTGAGACAGAGCCCGACTCCTCGGTGAAGAAGTCTGCCGTCACCAAGACGCCTAAAGCAGTGGGCTGGTTCGAAGACGAGGATGGTGTGAGATCCTGCGAGCTTGAGGATGGGTGGTTCATGCAGGCCAACAGCGCTTACTACATTCCTACGGAAGCTGGCGGACAGGGCGTTTGGGAGTACCGCGACGACCTCCCCGAGCCCCAAGGTCTCAAGGACAAGTGCCCCCAGTACTCTTCGCTTACCAAGAGAGCCGTGGCCGGCAGCAAGAAGGGCCCACCTCCCAACCCCCTTTTCAAGGTTGTCATTATTGACGACGGCGTGCCGGAATTCCTCAAGAAGCTGACCAAGACTAACAGCGACGGCTACGCGGCTAATCTCATCTTGAATCGCCGTCTTGAGGTTGAAGAGCCAGGCTACATCGTCATCGAGGGTCCGGGCGAGCCTGAGCCAGAGCCCTCTGCCCAGCAGTGCTTGGCTGAGCTCAACAAATAAGAGCAGGGAGCGAAGCATGACTATTCGAAGCCAGACTCTCTATTGCAACTGCCAATCAATTTGTGTTTAAGTGAAAGAGTTTGATGGAAAAAGGGTCTCTACTTGAAAGTTTAGGGAGCTACTTAGTCCTCATTAGAATCCAGATCATCTTTTTATTAATGAAAATGGTTGAGTCATTATTTGTTACTACTAACGCTGTCTAATATGATAGAGCCAGCGGCCAAGGGATAACTTCAAACATAGCTAAAACAGACGTTAACCTCACTTGAAAGCTTCCAAATATGTACGCTGGAACCGGATGGACGGTTTTGTACTGAGTGGGAAGACGGTGGTTCTTCCCTGTGTCGTCGAGGTGTGCCATTTTGGTGATTTTGGATCACGCTGTGCTTCCGGAGAAGCTGCATAACACGGACATATTTTGGGAGGGAAAGGGGGGTTGGATTCTTTACCTTAGCATCAAAACTATGCTGCGCACTCTCGCAAACACCTTCGACTCTGACCTAGCTTACCGCCGGCTGCGCTGGCATGGGCATGCCATCAATCTGACCGTGCAGGAATTCTTATTTAGGAAGAACGAGGATGCCTCCGACGAGACGATCCGTCAGGTGACACTCCTATCCCACGGAGAGCATGACGGTCTGGGCAAGAGGGACACAATCTGGTGGTATGGATTCGCTCATCAACGCAACGTTAACAGGCTTTTGTGCAGGCAGCCGGACCTATAATCCCCCAATTCGATAAGATAGAACTCATGGTACTATATGATCTATGTTACTCTTAGCCTGCGAAGGAGGTCAACAAATTTATCAACGACAGATATTCTAACGATATTCAACTTAATTATCTTTATCCCAAGTAATAGCAGGAGCTACAAGAGCTACACTCTTTTCTAGAGCCATTTACAAAGTGACTAAAGACACTTAGTGGGATAAGTCTTTGTTAGATCAAGTAATTTTCTCTATGAACTTTTTATCACACACTACAAGGCTACTATACAGCTGCTATTCTACACTACCATAGCCTCCGGATGGCGCATATGGCAGAAGCGTGGAAAGATTAAGCTTAATAGATCAAACCGGCGATTCGAGCTCTGCGTACGCTCTAGGAGGGCTTTAAGCTGAAGAAAGAGCCTGAAGTAAAAGAAGACTTATTTGCTTACGAGGCGAGTGAGGAATGAATCTATTAAACGTCATCGACTGACGATGAGCTCGGTCGGTTCATCAAAGGGCCCGCTCTACCAATTGGAGCACCCTCTGCCCTTTCTTAGTGGCTTGAGCCCACGCAACAAACCTCTTATCTCTTTGCCCTTGGTATTTCTCTTCTATACCAGCGATGTCGGCCGAGGCCGAGAGGA
>NW_007930945.1:16556-18138 GCF_000280675.1 Beauveria bassiana ARSEF 2860
GTCTGCCGGGACCCTCCCCCGGACCCTCCTCCCCCCACTCCCTTCTCCCCCCACTCCCACACCCCCCGGTCCCCGCCTAATCCCTAACCCCGCCCCATCACCCCTTCTCTTCTTCCAAGCCCCACCCCTAAGCACCAAAGGCTGAAAAACTCTCAGGCTTTGCAAGTATTGTCCACCTCTTTTCTTATCCAACATCATCCCTCTTATTTTAAGCTAAGACACTTTTCTCACAAAAAAGAGATGAGCCTTCAAGTAATTTCAAGGGGGCTGCTCCCAAGATCTGAGATATGCGGCAAGATAACTAGGTTGCTTGCCATTACACCGAGGGAACCTAAACTGTCGGATAACGCTGCCTCTGTTGGGTCAATACGCAAGCGTTCTGCCTGGGTGGCAAATTCTGTCGTGACACTGCTGCCTGCCAGGCAGCAGTTTTCAGACGTATTTAAATGCTGGGTTGTTAAGTTTAGGGAACAAAAAAAGGACAAGCCTTTCAACAATAACAATAACAGAATCAATGACAGCTACTGTAACTGCCTCACATAACGTGACAATAACACTAGGAGAGAGCTGTTGATACATACTGTACCTTTAGTAGACAGAAAAAGGTCTCGACGCAGTAAAACCTGCGTGATTGAGAGGTAATCACGATCTAGCTTTTCTTCGAGACTAGCCATGGCAATGCCGTCTACTGTGCAGTGCAGCGAGCTGATACTATGTTGCCCAAACACCTACTCAGTGAAGCGGCAAAGTTCATTCTGCACTCTATGCCTTAGCCATGTCTCACATTTTGCTGGCGCGTCTTCCACCTCGGCAGACAGACTCGTGGCGCTCCAGTCAGTCCCGGGTGAAACTCCTACTGTCATGAGAAGCCACGCCTCCTAGTCTCGAGGCACAAATTTGCCCCCTCAATGGCCATAGCGACCACGGAGTACGTTTTCCTTTCACCACTCGGCCATCTATTCGGGACTAGCCATCAGAGTCAAGATTATTTTGCTATAAATTCCATACGATCATACTAACAACTTTTGGTTACATTGTGAATACATGGATTTCATCTTGATTCTTAATCTCGCACACTGTGCTGGATGATGGTTCGCAGACTTGCACGGAATCTGGAAAGATGATTCCTGCGGCTTTTTCTGCAACATCATGAGTGATCCGGTCAGACTGAGCGGATGCCCGTAGTAGAGCGAGATACATGTAAAGCAGGAACAGTTCGTTCAGAAATATGTATAGAGACTTTGCCAGACCTCATCAGATATTGAGAATTTCCATTTCAAGCATTTGGTGGCGGCGCTTGAGTTTGTCAACGACTATGTCTTGGTCTGCATCGCTCCGACATTCCTGCATCTCGTGCTTGAGACGCTCGATACGCTTCTTCGTTCTCAAACGCAGGGCTCGCTGTGCTGCCCTATCTCAGGGCTCGCTGTGCTGCCCTATCTGCTGCTCTCTTTCGTGCAAGTCTTTCAGGTGTTAAGCAAGAGGCGTTGCGTGGTGCTGGATACCCTAGCGCCCGGTTAGAGAGTGGTTTATTTTCATGAACGGATCAATCTTGTACGTCTGGTAGAGGTAGATTCGAACC
>NW_007930945.1:18238-19937 GCF_000280675.1 Beauveria bassiana ARSEF 2860
CACTTCTTGACGATGTGCGATTTGTTCGGTTGCCGTGATGCAAATCCATCAGTCGAGTTGGAGGGAAGAGCGTCCCACAGACCATTCGTATTATCTTATATTCAACGGGATCACCAGCACGCTTAAAAACTAATATATGAGCGAGTGCGAAAGCCCGGACAGCTCGGTACCCCCTCTCTGTACCGCATCTTGCAGAGACAACTTGCGTAGCTCTTGAACAGGCTTGGAGGTTATCGAGAGGTTCAGAGCAGGCACAAACTCCCCGAAATCATGCCGCTCGAGCTTCCCAACGTAGCGAGTCCTTGGCTTGCAGTGGAGGTTCGCCTCGTATTGCTGACGGGTTGGACGCCTGTCTAAAGACCACCTGCCGGAATTCCGCCCGCCAGGTAGCGATCACGGGCAGTGGATGCCAAACTTCCAGTCTATGAGCTTGCTTCTAGGTGGGCTGATATTGGAACTCCGCTAACTCACCTGCCCACAATGCGGGAAGTTGAGTCAGTGCCATCGATAGCAGGCTTGCATTTTCTGATTTCGAATCAGCCGACACAGCCGCAAACCCCCTCCTCCCAAACCCCTCGCAAACATTCGCTTGATAAGATCAATTTTATGGACACTTGATATACGGGGTTACTTGCGACGGGGGCTGGCTGATTCGATAACTGGTCAGAACTCCGGTATCCCGGCGCCGCGTTTCTTGAGCTAGCGGGACTAAAGCCAATCAACGTTCATGTACTAATGGGGGACATGGCCGTGGGAGCGGAGCTCCACAGTGACTTCGGAGCAGCAACCAAACTTTATTGAATCCTGCCTGGTACCAGAAGGAACGACAAAACCCGACTATATAGCGTGTTCTCGTTGTGTTATGCATTTCTTGTTCTAGTAAAATTTCTTGAGTCTCACGCGCTTTTGCGTCTCTATGCTCTACCTTTCTCCTTCCAAGTTGACGGTACCATCTTTGTCCACTTGTGGTGAGCCATCGGAGTAGTCAGTAACCGACCCTTTATCATCCGCGCCTGTGATTCTTGAATCGCTACTACTGCTGCATCTCGAATATCCTCATCATCATCAAGCTGTCGTGCACCTCGCCTCGTTTCCGCACATTTAGCTGAATAAGTCGGAGCGGCTTATTCGGTCTATGAGGGTAAAGTATCCGGCAGTTTTACTGAATGACTCGTGATGTCCACCACATGGTATACACTTCGGGATTGCTGACGTACAGATGCTGTGGTGGTGACCTTCGTTCGCACATCTACCACAGATTTGAGCCTTCTTGCACTGGTATGCTTTGTTATCTGTCATTGCTCGGCAGTTGTAGAAATTTTCATGTTATGTGCGGCGATTAAAACGGAGGCCCTGTCTGGGCGTTGAGAGAAAGGAATGCAAGTCTTGTCGAAACTGGAATCACAGCAGTGGTAAGCGGCACACTTTGTATCATTTCGTCGAGGCGCTTCCATGCCGCGGCACATTCGTAGTAGCAACTCAGCGTATCAAGGATTTAGCATAAATTTCCATTGATGTCTGCGGGCCTTCTTTCTAGCATACTGGGTGTGGTGCGTAAGTTTTGTATCCCCGTCTGGTATTTTATTTTCGACTGTAAAAATGAACCCTTGTTCGATGGCAGGGATACAACCTGGCAGGCATGGGTGCTCAAAACCCTGTAGGTACAATCCTCAATCTTCAACTCTGCTTTGTAAACACG
>NW_007930946.1:0-19038 GCF_000280675.1 Beauveria bassiana ARSEF 2860
TTTATAATATTTAGTCTATTAATTACTTATTTTTTTAGTTTATACTTCTAAATATATTATATCTATAAATATTAACCTTTTCAGTAATAAGTTATTTTCTTTTAGAATAATATTATTAGTTTTATAACTTAATTTTTTGATTTATTTAGTTATTTATTATATCTTACTTATATAATATAAATATAGAAAGATTTAACATTTATATTTTTTTAATTAATTTTTTATATTATATGTCTTTAATTAGTTTTAGTTTTTAAAAGTTATTTTTATCTCTTTAGGGTAGTATATCTTTTTTTTTTTTGCGTTACTTTTAGGTTGCCACTGTAGGTACCTAATGAGTGGTGCGTTTTTAGGGCTCTTGAGTGCGCGAAGTTCTGGCCGGCGCCATGAGTAGAAAAACTTCTAACGAGAAAAAGAGAAGATGCAGATACCGCACGGGCGAGCGACCGCTAATTTCTGATACTTTCGCGCTTTTGTCTCGCGCGTCTCAGAACTTGGCAGCACATGGGAGAACAGTCTACTACCACATCGTCAAGTTGAGGAACTAGCTTCCTTGGTCAGGAAGCATTGAGAGGCCCGATACCACAATCTACAGCTTCGTACTTCCCGCGCACACAATGCGCACCACAGGCACGTTCTAATTGTCACAGTAATGGACATGCTAGAACGCAATGATGAAATTAGGTCTGAGTGGCGAGTGGACGATGACGATCGTTTCGCAAGCTCCTTTGCGACTTTAGGAACGGATAGCAAGAACGATGAGGCAAGGAACGGCACACATGGTTGAGTTACACGACCCGTTCTCCGCTCTAAAAAAGACTCAACAGAGACATGGAGATGGAAAATACTTCGACTTACAAGGTCGAATCGCTGTTCTTGTGCGCGAATGATGATCTGGACGTTGTTGACGTAACCAAAATTATTGGATGTTGCCGAGGTCTAGGCAGGGCGCGGGGCGGGGCGGCATCAACTGTTTAATCGGCTCTCCGAAGACTATAAACTATTAATTATTTCCTAGTACCTGCCACAGTCAGCCATTCCATCGTCTCCCTATTACCATTCCGTTCTCTATTGGAATTGAAATGGCCATAATTTCACGGCCACCTGTGCAGATCTCGCCATGGATCGGGCTTCCGCTCAGTATATGGATGGTTGTCGTAGGTGCGATGACATTTACCAGGGTCCCGTTTGGCGACGGGGTAAATTGGCCGGTGTTGACAAGCTTCCGCGATCCCAGAGTAAGTCGACAAATATTGTAGGCTATGCGTAAAATTTGGAAAGCTAATTCTGCTCCTTAACAGTCAAGTCTAAATATTCTCAACCATCGTTCTCAGACTACACCGGATTGGCTCTACAAAGGCGCGAAAGGTGCGGCAGCTATCTTATGGAGCATTTTGATCCCAATGCAGCACAGCACATCTATTCGACGGCGTTGGCCCAAGTTCCACCGTCGCAGCGGGTACACTGTCATTTTGCTGTCGATTGAGCTAGCCATAGCTGGGTACTATATGACAAGTCAGAAGCTGGTAACAACTCATAATGATTGGTATCACATCCATACTTTTTACAACGCCAAACTTCCGATTCCGCTCCTCTGGTGGCCTACGTTTGACGTCGCCATTGTTATTCTCGGCCTTTTCTACTTTCTCAGCCTCTACAAACTCTACATCTCAATTCGGAGCAAGAAGATCGAGGCGCATCGAAGGTGGGCTGTCTTTCACAGCATGACAGGATACGCCATCGCGATTGAGCGACTGATTGCAGTACTGGTACTTGGAATTGGCTGGGTTCTACACAGTTTGCCTGAACACGTGCAGAGTGAATGGTTACGACTGCCACGTGATATCAGTGGGAAACTCGAAGTAGAAGTGTCTGCTCTTGCTTGGACATTGACTGCTGCCGGCAGCGCTGTGGCTCTCTGGACGTATATAGAATGGAGAAGAGCCGCCGTCTTCGGACCACTACGTGCGGTATCGGAAAGCTCAGCTAAAAAAGTAGACTAGAAGAATGTCCATCCTTTGTATAAGCCATCAGCCATCATTCCATGCAGTGATGCGTATACATGCGCTAGCTTGTCGTGATGTAAGAGACGCTACCTTCTTACTCGCTTGATGGCCTGATCTTGGATTCGGAGACTCCTTAACCATCAACAGCAACAGAAAAAACTTTCACGATACGTATCGTACCCTGCTGAGAAAGAAAAAGGATCTTCCAAGGTACTTGCTGATTGTCTAATAGGTGACCCACAGGTACCTCGTCCCCGGTCAAGTCCGCATATTGAGTCCACAACTATTTAGGAATCAAGGGTATGTTCTCCATGCAGGGAAGAGATCGAGTAGATAGGTGTATACGTAGAGGCGAAGGAGATTAGCGCTCATCGGTTGAAGGGAGAGAATGTTCCGCACACCGTCGTAGTGAAGATGCGTATCCACTAATTCGACTTTAGCGTACACGACAGCGAGTTGTGGCGTCATCAGCGATCCCGCACGTGACCTCGTGCGAGTAACGCGTCGACAGAATGCCATCACCACACGGTCAGCACACCATTTACTTCAGCCGAAGGCAATCTACGCGCGCGCCGAAGACCGCGCATTTATGCATCGATTTCAAATATGGCGCGCCAGAACACATTTACCGTCATTCCGCAGGTTCAGCGCTACAATGCCGACAATGCGACCCCCACGCGGCCGATGACGTCCAAACAAGTGCGCAATGCGTACAGGGCCGCCAGCAAGACTCCAACCATGACGCGCGCCGAGCGAATCAAGTGGGAGCGTGAAGAGCAGGACCGTATTAGTAAAGAGTTTGAAAAGGAAAAAGCGGCGGCGAAAGCGCGCGCGGCTAGGGAAAGGAAAAAGGAAAAGGAAATGCAGCAACGCGAGGAGAAGCGTCGAAACGGGTTGCCCTTGGTGAATGTTCGTCCCAGTCAGGATACTATTGCAAGATTCGTCCGCGGGAATGGCTCAAAGAAAAAGAGAGATGCGGAGGGTCTAGTGATGACAGCGGCGCCTGAGGCCCCGCTGGGGAGCTCGGCGGATCGAGACGTTGCGAATGTGGCAATTCTAGGAGTGAATCCTACAGCATTGGGGTCAATATTGGAAGCGGAAGATAATGAAGAAGAAAAGAAAACGTCACAAGATATACTACGCAACGAATTGGCACGACCGAACAAAGAGCATTCTCCTGCCGAATATAATATACCCGCCGAGCCCGATCAAATGACGATACATTCCGAAGAAGCGGCCATCGAGCAGACAGAAACACCGATTGATGTACTTTTAGAGAATCATGATGTCGGTGTCAGTCGTCGAGAACCTATAGAACGGGCCACATTTGACGCAGCGCTTGAGGTAGTCCCCGCGGACGAGGCGGGAAAGCTCTTTAATGCAAACCCACGTGGCCATAGAACGGAAGGATCGGTCGAGTATCGTGTGGAGAGGGCAGCTGAGTTGATAACACCGCAAGACTTCCTTGATGAAGAGATCAACACGGACATGCTGGAAGAAATAGACGAGCTTCTCAGTGGGGTTCAGACACCCGCAGAGCCGCAGTCGGTGCGACCATATCCACGGACCAGTTATACAATAGCGAACACATCCGCAAACGCCTTACAATATAAAGAGCCACAAAATATAGCAGAATGTGGCTCAAAAACCGTTCAACAAGACAAGGGAAAATCCCCTTCGCAGGGCAGGGTCGAGATCCTATCATCGCCATACCGGGCGCGACAGACGGTACCACCGGCGGGTACGCAAGCTATCTTAATCAATCTGGATGAGTTCTTCCCAACATCTTCGCAGCAACTCCGCGAGCTTGAAGAGGAACAAGTGCAAAGACAGCAGGACGTCACGCTACAGGCGTCAGCACTCGATGTACAAGCTGGCACGACAGCCAACGGGAATACAGAGCTCAGACGTGACTCGCGTCCTGGACCAATCGCAAATGCAAAATCTGAAATGGGGGCTCTCGAGCCTGACTTTGGCTCATTCCCCTCCACCGCGCACTTTTCGCTCTCAGACTTCTCCCCGTTTGCGCAATCACCGCGTCAAATAAGACAACTGCATGAAACAGCAGCAAACGCATCTACCCAGCTAGTCTCCATGCCAGAGCCGGCTGCTTCTACTCCTTCGCCACAGCTGCAATCCTCCCGCTTCTTCACGTCCTCTAGCTACCGTGAGCAGCTGTCGCTCGCTTTGCAGCGCAGCCGGCGCTCCGCCGCTCTCGAAAAGATTCAGGAAAAGGAGCGCCAGCGACAGGAAGCAGGGCTCCTGATGCAACGTAGCATCTGCAACGACGAAGCCTGGCGACAGCCAGCGTCCCCGGTACGGTCACGCAATAAATTGGATCAGAACAAGACCTCACCAGGTAGCAGAGTGGCTGCGGTGCACCAGGCGGATAAGGAAAATGTGCAGCCAGAAATGCAATGCTCCCAGGAGACAGAGTATGGTGGAGACTGGGTAGAGACTGCGGCATGGGATCTAGCGCTTTGCTAGGTTAAACTGAGGAGCCGGTATGCACTAGACTAACGACTTCACGATGTGACGCAAGTGCAACTTGTTCATCAAGAGCGAACGTATGTTATGTAATAAGTGATATATGAGGCTGACGAAGACAGAGACGCTCATGTTTTCCCAAATAGACCTCCAACGCCGTTCGTTATCCGTTATCCATTTCCGCACCCTATACTTGTGCCGCTACCTTCCATGTAATTAAAGCAAAAGTTGTGAGCGTTGCCAGGAAATAGACCAGGGTCTAGTTTGAACAGAAAGCATTATCATGATCGTCGTTAGAGACGGCGGGCGGCACGGCACGGCTACAGGAAAATGCCCACCCACTCCGTCTTGTTGGCCACTTTGGAATCGCAGCCTTCAACTGCGCAGCGCAGATCGTGCGGTGCCTGCTGGGGCAGCTTTCCCAATGGTCCGGCAAATCCCACACCATCCGGATTGGCCTTTGTTGGTCGACGGTTTTCGAAGCATTCCGCACAGTAAACCTACAAGTGAGTTGGCAGCTGCGCTGGGAGGAGAGAGGGATGGATGATGGGAGGATGAGATAGGGGAGAAGGACTTACGTGTCCGCACTTCTTGATAGCCCAGAAATGGTGATCGCCAGCGATACGTTTGCGCTTCTTGGCACCTGTCGCGGTGTTATGCAAAGTGCCGCCAGTCGGGTCGTAGGCAAGCTCCGAATCGCAGGCCGGGCAGACAACGACGCGCTCCTCCGCATCATCGCCAGGGTCGACGACGGTATCACGCGTGAAGCCTGGTCGAGTCGGCGGCAGAGAAGGCATCTCGCGCGGGGGGCTGGGCTGCTGCGGCTGCCTCTGGGCGTACAAGCGCGCAGGAAGCCCGGTCGGCAAGGGGAGAGACGGCGGCTGGCTGGTGAGGAAGTCTGCGCTGAGAATGTCGGCGAGCGTGCGGCCAAAGCCCCGGGCAAATGACGACGCAAAGCCATAGCGAATAGCTTGGCGCGGATTCAAGAACTCAAAATCCACGAGATGGTCGGTGCCGCCAGTGCTGTCAGGATGCTGTGGTATCATGGGACGCTGGTGATTGCGATTGCTGCGACGGGGCGGCTCGTTATTGTTCGTGGTGTTGGCAGTATCATCATCGCCAGTAAGATCGATAAAACTAGTTTCCGAGGCAAGCATGATACTTTCACTGCGGGAGAGCCGTGGTGGCGTGAGCCGTTGTGAGTTTGTACGGCGAGGATGGCGGTGGGGGCGAATCGGTGGAAGTCGTGCGGTTGCCTCTCCGGTACTGGCTGTTCGCGGCAGCCGCACCTCAACCGGCGAGTCAGGCTCTTCCGTAAGATCAATAACGGCATCATTCTGCTGGGGCACCTGTGGAGGATGTCGTGATGTTACGTGCTGTTGTTGCCTCCTGCGCACGGCACCAATCGACGAGGGCCGGCTGCCAGGCAGCGGAAGGGTGAGTGGCGGCGTGGAGACGGCGCTGGCGGGCCTACTCGGCCTCGCTGAGACGATTTCGATCATATCGTCTTCATCATCGCTCAGTGTCTCGAAGCCACTGTGCTCGGGGGTCGTCATGATTTCGTGTAGCAGTGTCACGATGTCGTCGCGGGCGCCGGCGGTTCTCTGTGAGCGTCGACGAACGGGCGAGGCTGGCGGCTGAGCGAGCCGTGAGGGTGTGTATCCGAGTGCGAAGGGGAAGTTGTGAAGGTCGGACGATACCGAGTCTAACGAGAAGCCTCTGCCAGGCATCGGCTGCGGCGGGGTGTTTTGAGACGTAGAGCCTAGGGAATGTGGCAAGGCAGCAAGGGTTGCTGAGGTCGGGCGGGAACTCCGTTCGTGGTTACGTGCTTTCTTGGTGGACCATATCTCACTCTTTCAGAGGCGTCTGAGGTCGGTTGAAATCTTTGGCTTTGCAGAAAATCAGCTTCTTGAGTTTAATTTATCCGAAATCGCAGTTTCCGCGCCGGCACGGTTTCGAAAGAGGTCAGATCTTAAGTGTGGCGAGGAAAAACATGGTGATGTCTTTGGTCTGGATGGTGGGGGCGCATTTGACTGTGGGTCGCAGGCGCTTATGCTCGACTCAGTGGCCGGTGTTTACCTTGGGTACGGTTTAAGGTGTTGTGAGACGTGAGAATCATTCCTACAAGCAGTAGTCGGCGTATAGACGGCAAGTTCGTAACTGGATTCAATCCAAGGAGTAATCAAGCTCTGGCGTGTCTCCAGGTCAAGCTTCTCACTTTTCAGGAAGATGTAGCGGATACATCAAATAAATATCTCGGCGCTTTTGTTTGGTCGCCTATAAGTCGGCCGAAACTACCCTAAGGCGTCTGTCTACCAAACACATTCCAGTAACTAGCCTAGGCTGTAATTTGTCAACGAAAAAATGACAGTGATAAACTTCGTTGGTCACTGACACGGTGATTTAATTCCGTTTTCTCTTTCCACGCTGTGCTCAAACAGCTCCCTATTCCCACCTGCGTTACTCACTGGCTAGATTTGCTGGGCCTAGTCTTTCACAAATCGGCGGGACGGTAAGGGTATCTCTAAAAAGCGAATCGCCCTTCAGAGCTGTATATCTCTCAATTCACAAATCATCAGAGCTTCGCTTTAGTACTAAGCATCCGATTCTTTTTTCTTTTTCTCTTTCTCAAGTTTTGCAATTACCGGACTGTCGTAAACTTGAGTGGGTGAGGCACTAACGACTGCTTGAAACTCCAGCCCCTGTAACCCTCCAAAGACAGAAGCCACAGCTGTCGAGGGCCAGGATCAGGCGCGCCTGGAAGCCGTAGGTAGTTATCTGAGCCGGCCTGGCCCTGTCGGCAAGTAATATCACCAACATATCAGCACCTAAAAAAAGAAACACACGTACTGGACTTCTTTCCTGCTAATACGAGTACTATCAGTAAATCTACGCACTTGCTCGACTAATTGTAGCAAAGAAACCCCACGAGGAGGCCTTGTATTCTCTGGCGTCCCCATAATGTGCAGCGTTTTAATCGGACGCTACACAGCACTTGTACAAGTTAATCCTCGGGAAAGTCCTTCGGCTCATAGGGAAGGGACAGCGCAGTAACCGCAATCAAGCCCAGGAGACCAAAAACGACCCAGAGCGGGACAGAAGTCTTCAAATCACCGAATGTTGCAATGAAGGGTGCAGCCAAGAACGCTAACCTGCCACAGGCAAAGGCTAGCCCACAGCCAGTGGCTCTCGAAGCAGTAGGCATCACTTCAGGTGTATAACTGCGGGAGTCAGCGACATAGATTCATCTCTTGTACTTTTGGGACACTCACGAGAACACCATTGCGTAGCATGCAGTTTGCCAGAAGCTAACCATGCTAGAGAAGGCTATATTGGCGCCCGCTGTTCGGACAGAGGTAAAGCCGCCGCAGAAGGCCGCAGCGCAGGCCGCTGTAATTGCTACACCCCGCCTTCTTCCTATAACGGGGAGATCGATGATTGCTGTCGCAAAAATGGGTGCGAGTATAGCCACAGTGTTTGATATAGCATAGTCTCGGTATGTCTGAAATGTGCTCCCGTTTCCTAGCTTGGCGCCGTTGTTCTGAAGGTAGATGGGAAGATAGATGCCGTACAAGGGTGTACTGTCGAACTTGTCAGCGGTTGTCAACGGTTATGAAAGCGGGAATCCGCATACGCAATGCCCTTGCACATCCAAAGTAGAAGAATGCCAGACGTCGAATAAGCAAGCTTTCTATTTGCAAACAATCTCTTGATCAAGGCCAAATGGCTGACGTTGTGGCTCTCTGCGGTTGTGATGACCGTGATTGGCTGAAAGTCCTGAGGCGAAATATCAACCAATGTACGATTGACCGTGGCCATTTTTTTTAAAATGACCACAGCATCGTCGAATCTCCCCATAGCCACCAACCACTTGGGGGACTCTTCCATTTTCATGACGAAAATTCTGATCAGCGCTGCTATCAGCGATAGCCCTCCAATCAAGACATATTGGTAGCGCCAGCCCATGTTGTCGCTGTTCCTGCATGTTTGCGGAGTAGAATATTGTGGGCAAGAGTAAAAGGTAATGAGCGGCCAGGCTAATAAGAGGTTAGCAGAATGGACTGGTTACTTGGCAGATGCACGAACCTAGATAACCCCCCAAAGCAACTCCAACGCTCGACCAGGAAGTGATTGCCGTGATCATGTAACCTTTGCCTTTTGGCAGCATTTCAGCAAAAACTGCGAGGTCAACAGCAACTTTGTGAAAAGGTCAGCTCCTGTACATCAGTGCGAATGTTTCGTCTTACAGTTCCCACCAGCGGCCAGTGTCTGAAGGCCCAGAAAGACGGAGAGCACTGTAAAATTGGGCGACGCCGCAGCTGTGAGCGTGAAGACGGCGACAAGTAGGAGAGAACACCGCCAGATGACAATACGGCCAACAAAGTCCGCAAACATTCCACAAAGAAGAGCTCCTACCAAAGCGCCAACGCCACCTGGTAGCAAGATCATGCTAGGATATTTTACAGACCACTGCTTCACGATTTGTGGTAACACTATTCCAACAGAGGCAGGAAGCATCTGCGTTGGTCAGTAGTGATGCGGCATGGTAATAAGTTATGCGACAGCCTCTTACACTATCCAGGAAGAAGCCAAAGCCACAAGTCAAGAACATGCGCCATTGGTATCTGCCAAGTCCGATCTGCTGAATACTTCTATCAACGAGAGCAAAGTTGTGAAGCTGTGGGTTCTGCTCCTTTTCTTTGCCTGGTAACCATTGTGATGTCGTCGCTGCTTCCACAGTATCATTCTGCTGCTCCACATTCGACGAAGACATCTTTCGAAAGGTTGCTGCTGTCACCACGGATGAATTATGCAAAAGTTCAGAAGACCGAGAGACGTGGCTGATTGATCTTTGCAGTTTACTTTTATATTGAGCTCAGCAACTGAAAATGGCTCTCCGCACTGTGATTGACACGAAAACATTTCGGCTATGGTGATGGACGGCGCTGCTGAGCTGGCTGTCACCCACACCATAATTACCCCGGACGAGCCATGCAACCCTGTGCTGTACCCCAGACTTTGAGTGCATAACATCCCGTAGCCAGGTCTAGATCCCAACTTTCATCCAGCCACTCACACCATATCAATAAATATACTGCATCGGCTATGGCAATATCTGCGGCAATCAGCAAACACTTGTTTTGAGTTTTATTGAATCACCCTAGCTGACGCTGCAGTGAGCCCAGGGTAAAATAGAGTCGCCACCGAATCCTTCGACATTGCCACCTGGATTTGTTCGCCAAATAGTGGCACTGCAACCACCACTACACCACTACACCACCGAGCCACCATCTACCAATGTTTTTCGCTCAGTACCAAGGGCCATATTGTACATTTTGTTACGGGAAGAAACGAAAGGCTCTAGACAAATTCTTCTTCTTTGAAGTCGGAAAAAAGCAATAACAATTTATTCAGTTACTGTAATATGAGTGTTTGACAGGAAATTACGGCTACTACAGCCTCTCGAACTCTTCAGGCAATTTCTTGCCAGAGACCCAAGCAGACACCCCTAGAGCAAAACGCTCTGGGAATTGCAAGTCCCATCCATGCGTTGCATCCCTTACGATGACTGCTCCGGACCCATCCTCGGGCCACAATTCGCCTTGGCCAGTCCTCCTGCTCCTTAATGTCTCGGCCGTCTTTTCTATGCTGGGCACATCGTCTCCTTTTGCTCCCGCGATCGATAGAACCCGTACCGGAAGCTGACGCACATGATCCAGATTAAATAACAAGACCCAAGAGAACATATCCTTGACTAGCTCCCAAGTGAAGTTGGCCCTCATCTCCGACAATAACTCGTCGTCTATCATCAAGCCAAGTTGTGAGCTGCGATAGCGATACACCGAAGTAGGGATCACGTGTAGCATAAATATCATGAAGCAATATGTGAATCTGGGCCAGCGAGCCATGAGCAATCGCTTTCCAGCTAAAGGAGCAGCACCGGTGACAAAGAGCGACAGAACGAGGTCAGGCTGGTGTAGTGCGAGACACTGACCGACGTACCCACCCATAGAAACGCCAACGACATGAGCCTTTCCACCATGGGCATGCAGACCAATGAAGTGCGCGACAAGGGAGGCCGAGTTTTCGATTGTTCCTGGTTTTATTTGTCGTGAGGCGGAATGCAGTGGGAGGTCAGGGATGAGTAAGTGGAAGTCGGAGAGGTGCGGAATGACGAGCGCGAACTCGAGACGGCACGTGAAACCTCCATGGAGAAGAACAATGCTGATGGGTTTTTCTTCATTCAATGAGATAAATGATAATGTCATATTCGCTGCATCTGGTGGTGTAGGCAACGCCATGACGAACGATGTAAAGGTGAAGGACAACGGGAGAAGAAGATGATGGCGATTGACCAGCAACCTCCTTCCTGAAGCTATATATTTCAAAGCAGCAAGTCATCTAGGGTCATTTTTTGTGCATAAAATAAAAGAAAATTGCTAGCCATGTTTCAGCAGAACTTTTGGGCGGATCACTGTTGAGCAGCAATAAGCACGGTGATGACCAAAGCCGACCAAAACCGACCACGGGCTCGTGGTGGGCGCATGGCGACTCGGTCATGTGCACAGACCCGATTGACCGAATTGGCCAGTGTTCTGAGGAGGAATGTCTAGCCTCAATCAAGGCTGGTCTTCGGGCGCCTTCTGTCGTTCTCTGGATCGCGTATTCTTAGTCGGGTGTTCGGTAGTACGTAGAGCCCGACACTGAAGCTTCCCTGGCCGCCACATACCCATAATGGTACCCAACTGGGCCGAGACGTTGTACAAAGACCTTTTATCAGATATGAGCTATTAGCTGATTTATTAGAGATAAGAGTTTATTCGTAAAATACTAGTGGCCGCGAAGCTCGTGGTCCGCGAACTTATGCAGCACCCATCTAGGAAGGTGCGTGTGTGGCTGTCGCACGTGTAACACCCCGAAAGGTTCCTAAAGTGTGTAGCGAAATCCTACTACTCCATCAATTATCAGTCCCGCCTCATTCGCTTTCTTGTTTTGACGCCGAAAATACTCAGTAACAACGAAGACATTGACAACGAACAGGACTATCAGCGCAAATGCAGCGTACATGCCTGGTCTATAAGTTGGCGCGTCTTGCGGCCGAAAGATCAAAGAGCCGACGAGCCCGCCTATAGCTCCCATCACGATCTGCAAAGCGATGGCCACTTTTCCATCCTTGACTGACACTATATTGTTGGACATGAAAGTCAGCACGGTTGGGATGATGCATTGGATGCCAGCGATAGACAAAAAAACGCCGGTAAGTTTGCCACCTGTATCCGGCCCCCAACCCATCAGTAGAAACCCGCCGATGACCACAGCCGCATGACCGTACATGAACGGCGCTCGTCGATGGAGTTTGTCAGCGAAGTAGCCCGTTGCGACTGAACAGATGGATGCAAATATATAGGGCGGCGTCTGAAGAATTTGACTCAAGGCCACAGAAAAGCCAAACGCACTGAGAATGGTTGGTGTAAAGAACGCCAAGGCATAGTATGCGGCAGCGATGTAAAAGTAAAGCATGGCCATCGTCCAAACGCGCCAGTCTTTCAGTGAAGCAAAGGACTCTCTTAATGTTGCACTGTCATCCAATATCTCGGCGCGGTCTTGTTGAAGTCTTTCCCGCACGAGGTCGAGTTCGTCTGGATTCAGCCACTTGGCGTTCTCGGGAAACTCAGAAACAAAAAAATAGACGAGTAGGACGCAAGCGATGGTAATGAGGCCTGGCACAATAAAGATCCAGCGCCAACCCCGGAGTCCTCCAAGCCCCTCCAGTTTACTACAGCCGTAAGAAATGACCCCGGCAAATCCGGCGATGATGCTCGCAAGTGTGTACCATATGGCAATTCTCCGGTGCGTCTCGTAGCGCTTGTACCACGACGAGATCAGATAGACGCAGGCAGGCTTACGCAAGGTTAGTGCTGGGCCGGTGGGAGAGCCTCTGGGGAGACCTTACATTGAGCCCGCCTTCGAAAAGGCCAAGAAGAACGCGCAGACTGGTAAGTTGGGCAAAGTTTTGTACAAGCCCAAGACACGTCGCGACAGTGCCCCATAACAGAAGGAGGATAGACAAGTATCGAACGGGGCCGATGGGCCGGACGAGGAGATTGCTCGGTAGCTCTGATAGAGCATAGGTTGTGAAAAAAGCTGCTCACTCGCTTGAAGGTCAGCTTCGACCCAAAAGAAAAAGCGACAGGCAAAGAGCGCCGGTAATGAAAAGGGTACCAACCCAGAACGGCGATGTTATACCGAGCACCCCCCAAATTCAGATCCTGAGCCATTCCAGCAACCTTGGCGGAGGATATATTGACTCGGTCAATCGACGACAAGCCTACCAGCAAAATGGGGATAGGCAAAACACGAAAATCGATCTTGCGCAGTAGCCGTTTCTCGGCCAGTGTCACGACACTGGAGGGAGACGCCTGAATGTGAGCGACCAGAACGGACTCTTTATCGATCTCCTCCCTCACGGCATTGGCGACATTTGAAGGTGTCGCTGCATTCTTGTCTTTGGCATTGGTAATCATGGCAGTGAAAATTGAAACAGATCTAATAAGGATGGGAGGTAGAAGTAGACCAAGTCCTTATGTGGTCCGCGGGAGATATAAAGAGCATACCAGTGCCCGAACTACAAGAGTATTCTAATCCCGGTGGCCTCTTCTACGCTAGAGTGAGAGCGGAACACGGAGCAGAACACGGAGCGGAGCACGGAACGGGACACAAAGGCGGGGTGCGAAGGTGGCGCGACTGAAACTTTTATTACCTTGATGAAGCGCTGCCGCATACGTTGAACATTCTGCAAGGATCTTACCATGTCATAAAGTAAGAAGCATCGCGTACCTCCTAAAAGTGTGACCAGTACGTGAATCCGTACACAGGTGTAAAGTACGACCACGTCCTGGGTAGGATTATTAGGAGGGTTTAGCTGTGGCCCGTAGGCCTATAAGAGATAGAATGAAAATTATGTTATATAAAGGGAAATTGTTACGGTATGCTGCGTAGACTGCCCGGTGAAAGCAGCGGAGGACTGTCAACCCTTCATACTAAACACCCTCCATCAGTCATACTACTTCGTGCGATTCAGGATCATAATTGGCCTTTCCGGCGACTTCTTCAGTGATCCGCCCAACCATACATGAGTCACATTGTCTGGGTCAGCAATAATGCTGATATCGTCCAAGGGGTTAGACGCTAACGCGATGAAATCGGCGTCGTATCCTTGTGTTAGGATGCCGCTCTGAGGGGCTTGTGGACCGAGAACCTCCGGGGCCGTGGCTGTTGCCGCCTCAATCGCCTGCAACGGTGTCATGCCACCCACCTGTACCGCCAGCTCTAGCTCCCTGCCATTATGGCCATGACTCAGCGGAGTGCCTCTCTTGCTGATGCCGTAGTCCGACCCGCTCGCGATCTTGATGCCGGCGGCTACAGCGGACCGGTAGGCGTGAGCATGGTGCAATGCTACTTGCTGAAGCTTCTCGTACGCCCTAGTCGACCATGACTCGGCGGTTGCTAGGCCGTCTTCGACGATGGAACGAGTCGGGACCAGGATGGTCCCCTTCTCTTTCATCAGCGCAATCGCCTCATCGTCTAGATAAACGCCGTGTTCGACAGTGGTGGCACCATTACGGACCGCCGCCATGATGCCAGGCTTGCCGTGGGCGTGAGCAGCCAGCGCTCGCTGCGACCTTGCTGCCTCCTCGACCATAGCCCGGATCTCCTCGTCGGAGAATTGCTGGTGCCTCGGGTCGTCACGGTCACTGGACACGCCTCCACTGGTGCAGATCTTGATGCATTTCGCACCACGGCGCAACTGTTGCCGGACCACTTTGATGCACTGGGGGACACCGTCAGCCACAACGAGTGGGAGGCCGCGACAGCCAAGTTCGTGGAAATGATGTTCCGGCATCGTGTGATGGTCGACATGGCCTCCGGTGCAGCTGATCGCGGCACACACAGAGTAGATGTTGGGCCCAATGAGTCGACCAGCGTCAATCTCCTGAGAGAGCTCGGCCCCCCAGCCGGCCGTTTCGCGGACGCTGGTGAATCCAGCGTTCAATGTGGCTGCAATATCATGGACCGTACGAGTACCAGCCAAGAATGGGTGAGGGTCTGCCATGCCAGCCATGCTCTGCTCAAGATGCCCAATGTAGTGAACATGGCAGTCCCACAAACCTGGCAACAAGACAGGCACGTCGACCGTTCGCTCCGGCGGCACACTCAACGAGGTAGGAAGTCCGGACACAGGTCCGGCATAGTCGATTTTTCCAGCCGAGAATACAAGAATAGCGTCTTTGACAGGGTCACCTCGGCCTGGAATGAGCAGGGGCGTTTTCACCGCCGAGCGAGCCCCAGACAGTGAGCTAGAATCTTGCGCGTCGGACATGTCTCAAGCTTGTGATGTTGCTTCACAGCAGCCGTCTATCACGTCAATTGTTGAAGTCACGACGGTAGAGTGTCGTGTTCCGTTCTAGAAAGATGTTTTAAGTAGGTATGGAGCTGTTGAAAGGTAGAGAGCAAGGCGACGGTCTTCATAGCACCCTCAGGCTTGCCAGCAAATCGCGGGGTAGCCCACGGGGCACGGAGCACGGAACACGGAGCACGGAACACGGAAAAGGACACAGAACCCGAAGGATTCGCGCGCTATGCTGCAGGCTACTCAATTGCCATGAGGCGGGCGTTCAGCTAAGTCTTCGTCGGGGTCTCGGACTGTTGATCCACGCGAATACACACATGTATGGACGGATGTTCACACCACCATCATGTCTGGCGCCTTTCAATGGTACCAACCTCTATATTGATTGCTATTGATGCGGCAAGTCCAATATATGACGTAGCGTGTGGCAAGTGGGTTGATGCGCCGATCTAGAAGCAACACGTCGAATGGGACCTACAGCTAATGGGAGCACATAGCCTCGTTGCACTTCGCGGGGCAGAAGTTGACAGAATAAATTTAGACAGGTTACATTTTCTACTGGGTATGATGCCTATCTCGTCCCGAGTCTGCGGGAAATTGCAAGCCTTCAGAGTCTAGAAAGTGTGGCGTGGTCAACCCCATAGCCAGGTCTGCTTCATAATTCCAGGGAAACACCAGATTTGACCAATCTGCTGTTAAATAGGGATTTGTCTCGAGCAACCACTCGTTACCATAATCTAACCCTCCCGCCTGCGAGAATTGTGATGTAGGTCCTGAATCAGCCAATGGCTGGGTCACCACGGGGTCTTGGATTTGTAATTCATCAGTAGGGGAAAGTCGGGTGCTCATGTGCGGCGGCGTCATAATTCGTTGATTGGTAGGCTTTGCACCCGATCTGTCGAAGATGTCATTCCACAGGATTCTTAGCCAGCGCGCGAGTATATAATATTCCTCGAATTGTTTGAGGGCAATCAGGCTTGTGCGGAGCTTCGCCAATATGGTTTCGCGCCCTTGTTCATTCAAGGTTCTGTATGATACGAATTGAATATTCATCGCAGCGAATAAAGCAGTCACCCTGATAATGAGAAGTCGTGAGCAGAATGTCCGGGATCAATGACAGGCCCTAGACACTTACCACATCATTGGAAAATAATCTGGGCTCCAATACATCATTGCGTCCTCAGCCAGGCGCGTAATGCTGTTTGCAGCTTCAAGCACGGGGTTCTGATCTTGGTGAGCCATGTCGCTCTCGCCGATATGACTCTGTAGTCGCTGTTGAAGACTGATTTCTAGGAAACTAAATTCGTTACTACCACAGGATCATGCTCCCGAAGTTCAAGGGAACCTGCGGAGGGTGCGTCATCATACTCACTAGTAGCACATTTCGAGCGTAAGATATAGATGATGGCCACGTTCTTTCTGAAATCTGTGTGGTAAGCCCTCATGCCATGCTCGAAGAGTGGTGGAGATTTCCTGCTGTGCGCGACGCCGGGTATCTGCAGAGGCATACAGTGGCAGCCGAGCTGGAGAACAATGTCGGAAGAAGACCTGCGAGGCTGTCCGGTTCAACTGAATCTGCTCCATCACGTAGCTTGCAGTTTCCAATGACACATCGGGAAAATCGTCCGTGGTCAAACTTTCGATGTTGCAATCTAGTTCGTTGATGACCATTGGCACGCCCAATGCGAATGCAATCTGTCGGTCCCGAATCTAGTTGTCCCCCATCTCCAGTCAGATTGGTGGGTGATGTTTAGAGAGAGATTGTATCACTCACGTATAGACACCACCAGATACGCCTCCAGAGTGTTTGCAGATCTCGGGATATGGCGCTGTACCGGGTGGTTTTGTGCATGCCTATGCATTGGGCCGATCGTATGGCTACCATGAACCACCATAAAGAGTCCTGGAAAGCTGTGGGCTGACCCCACCAATAGTGCAGGAGAAAGCATGATTGTATCATATCAGTGCGGTCGGTCGTACTAATGCCAGCATCAAATGAGTTTTTGGCTAAACCGAAAAAGTGGTCGCCAGCGTCACTTCTGCTGCTGAAACCCAGGAGATGGTATATCTCTGGATCGCATTGTGTTGATCCCACGAATAGGACTGACCGGAGAAGTATCATCGACACACTTCCATCCTCGACTGACGAAAGAAACTTGAATTTGTGCAGAATAGGAAAGTAGACATGGAAGCGTTCGAAGAAAACATCGATTAGTCGCCGCATCAGATTCCTCTGGGGTAGATCTTTCGGTAAACCTGGGGCAGGGTTGCCAACCTGGGCATTTGGCAAAGCTTCACGCTCGGGCGCCCCGGTAGTTGACGGTGCTCGATTTCCACCATTTTCAGATGTGATTTTCCGCGACGAAACACTACCGACGTGGCCATTTGCAGCATTATGTGCAAGAAATGACGCGAACCAACTCTCACCCGCAAAGACAGACTCTCCTCTACTTTGAGGTCGTAGTTGGGTCACCTTGTGGCTGCGGGGCTGCTTTTTTGTTACAGCAGTCGTAGCGTTTTCAGTAGGCGCATTATCATCATCATCATCATCATCATCATCATCACAAAGATGTCCGAGGTTGAGAAGAAATTCTGTATCCTGGGCGGTTTTCGGGCTTGTCACATTCAACTGTCTTGATATAGACTGCTGAGGGGATATGATGGCAAGATGACGCTCAGCCTGAGAGCTCTGTTGCTTTTCTTCGCTCTCTACCGCGGCTACAAATCGTCCGCGAGAACCTCTGTTGACGATCAGTAACTCGTTTATTAGTGTGCTTTGCAGCGTGCTTAAGCGCAGCGTAAACGCAGTCGTCTCTCGTAGTGCTGCACGGAGGAGGGCAATCACCTTGTGCGTTTTGACTGCACCAAACGACAATCAAGGTTTCCAGAACTAAGACAGCCTGAGCACGGATGCCCGATGAGTGAGGCATCACATTTGACGCGTCTTCTATTGCATCTCTCGCAAGCCTGAGGTCTGCGGGAACTGCGGGTCATCACGCCAGGTGTGACCCTGCTAGTTTGAGAAGTGTTCGGCCGAGACATTCTCGTCGTACCGATTGAAGTTGCCGTTTCTAGAGCATGCAGGCAGGCGCAGGTTTGCATTAATACCATAGCCGATGGAGACTTCGAGGGCAAGGTCTCGGAGACGGGAAACTGACAAGAGTCCGTGTGTAACCAAGCCATAATTAGCCTCCTACTATTTCATCAGGTGGCTTTACAGCCACTTACTGCCTGTTGGACCGTCTAAAGTCTCTTGAATGGCTTAACTACGCACGGGAGTAAGGAAGCTCCTGGCCCACCACCCCCTTATAACCTAGGCCGGGCGCATCGGGGGGTTGCGGGGTAATCAACTACCGATTCCTTACGCTGAAGTTACTGCTCATTGCTATTCCGTAGTATTTAACCTGACTCACTACCTAAGAAATAGACTAACTGTAGATTAGGAATAAGCCATCGTTACACTATAATGTTACAAACGCTATAGCATGTACACGGGGCTAAGTAAGGCGGACCACTGATACACTAGCACCTAGAAAGGATAAGGAGGTTACGTGATTAAGGACTTAAGCTATTAAGCTATTAATCTAAGAAGTAAAATCTAAGAGATTTATAAGGATAACTATTAAGGTTATAATTATATAAGTAGTACTGTTAGAAAGCCCTAGTTTTCCTAATTATATTAAACCTACTTTTATCTTTATTAGACTAAAATAAATTAAGTTATAGTTAAGTATTATACCTAATCTATAAATCTTAGCCTCTATAGTATAGTAGTTCTATATTAGGGAGTTCTATGTAGGTTAGTACACGGATTATAGGTTTAAATCCTACTAGAGGTACCTTATTCTAATTTAATAAAAGTTAGGTAGTAATAACTAACCTATAAAGGATATAGGGTAAGGTAACTATAGGTCTAGTTAAGGTATAAAAATTTATTAAGAAGGGTATATACTAACTACTATACTACTTAATACTTTTTAGTATAACTAAGGTTAAAATTATCTCAATATTAAAGATTATAACTATAAAAGAGATAATAGTAAAGAAGACTTATTAGTTACTTTAAGGTAACGTGGTTAATAAGTAAGTCATATAGATAAGTGAGTTATGTACTCTACCTAGTTTTCGCTATAA
>NW_007930947.1:0-4450 GCF_000280675.1 Beauveria bassiana ARSEF 2860
GTACAGTGTCGTGACTGGTCGGGCGATATGTGGCCAGACTGCCTGTAGCATCCTGGTCGTGATTCCGTCCGAGCCGGGCGTTGTGTTTCCGGTGTGTAGGACAGCCTTCTCGACCTCCTTGGTCGAGATGGTTCTCGCAAATGGAATCTCCTTGGTAGGGCTGACAGCTGGTTGCCATCCGTCGGCGATGTCATCTGACGCGTCGCGACGTTCCAGTTTCTCTTTCCGTAGCGCCATGGCCTTCTCCACGTCAGTAGAGTAAGTCATGTCACCCACCTGGATCGGCGGGGGTTGAAGACGTTGTCTCGGTTTCATCCATCTGGTGAGTTTAAATACGCCTTCCGCCGTAGTCACTTCGTTGATAGTGTTGCGCCAGAGTTTCTGCCTTGTGCGTCTTAGGACACGGCAGAACCTGACCCTAGACCGTTGCACTTCCTCTCCTCTTTGGTTCTCGTAGATGCGTCGTGTAATACGAAGGTCGTCATGTGCGTCTTTGCACTCCTGGTTCCACCATGGAGAGCTTCTTGCGCGGCGACCGCGACTTACCCTACCACATGCCCTGGCGGAGTTCTGGAGGATCTCTTGGAGCCGTCTGGCCATGTCCTCGATCTGAGCTTCCGAGTCTATGTCGGTAGGTAGTGACTTCACCGCCTTGCCTACATGGTCTCCAAAAGCCTTGATCTCGTCTGGTGTGGTTACTCTGACTTTTCCTGGTGTGGTCTGGGCTGGTTCCCGGTTTGGGATCTCGATACCAATGGTGTAGTGGAGGGATCCTGTTGTGAGGTGGACTTCCACCGTGGCGGACGCCTCAGGTATGTTTGAGAAGACCAGGTCGATTGTGCTGCTTCTTGACTTACGCTTGGCCATGGTTGTTGCCTCGTCAGG
Source organism: Beauveria bassiana ARSEF 2860 (assembly GCF_000280675.1). Taxonomy (NCBI): domain Eukaryota; kingdom Fungi; phylum Ascomycota; class Sordariomycetes; order Hypocreales; family Cordycipitaceae; genus Beauveria; species Beauveria bassiana. Next base: position 886 of record NW_007930947.1, read on the forward strand.
CTCATTTAACAGATGCAGGTCGTGTCTATCCGTCCATTCGTGGATGCGGTTCCCATCTTGCGAGGCTGGTCGATCTGCCTGCCAGGAGGTGTGGAAGGCGTTCATATCGCCGGCGACTACGCATTTCTCTGGTGGAGCCCAATTTTCTAGGACTTGAAGTGTGCTCTCAACCTCGGGCCTGTTATAGAGGTTAAGGATAGTGATTCCGTTCACTCTCACCCACAAAAGATCTCGGTGTTTTGCTGGTGTGATCTGTTCAGCTTGGATCTTGTGATCGATTTTGACGTATGTCATCACGCGTGGGCGTGTGTCGTTGTTGTGCCAAGAGTCAACCGGGCTAAAGCAAAGGAAGCCGGGGTGATACTGGGTGCGACAGAGCTGTTTCTGCTTGTTGTAGGACGTGTTTGGTTCTTGCAGGATGTGTAGCCCTCCAGAAACGCAAGCTGGAGGGCGGCGCTGTGGGCTTCCTTTCCCTTGTCCACGTTTGCCTGAAAGATTCTGATTGTCACTGGTTGGGAATTGGTTCTGCTTTTGTTATTCATGTGGTGGATCGAGTCGTCATTCGTCGTTTCGGTGGCGACTGATCGCGTCGCCGAGCTTCCTGCGGCGGGCTGCTTGGAGGAGAGTGGCGGGGGGATGTTCGAGCTAGGATCACATCACCCGTCGGCGGATCGCTAGAGGGGTTTGTGGTCCCAGAGGGGATGATCTGTTGGGCCATATGCGTGCTGATATATCTCTTTTTAAGGGTTATAGGGTTTCGCTTTGGTATAATATCCCGCCTTAGCCCTTTTGTCACTGAGGCTCCTGTTCCCCGGCTGGTTGCTAAGAGCGCAACTTTCTTCGAGTTTCTAGTGGCCTGCTCTTCGTGCTGGTGGCTCTGTCGTGTGTCTCCCCGCTCGTCTGCAGTATCAGTGTCACCTTCGTCCTTGTCCTCGTCCTCGTTGTCGTCAGTTTCGTCCTCTCCCTCCTCTTCGGTTCCTTCGCCTTCATCAACGTCTTCGGTTGCATTTTCTCCTTCGTCTGCTTGTTTTCGGCCGTCGGGTACTTCCTCCGCTCCTATTTCTACATTCTCTTCTTCTTCGATGGCACCTTCATTGTTCCGTAGCTGCTCTTGTTCTGCATCGATCATGTCCTCATCTCCTCCTGCAGCGGGGAGGTAGTCCTCCTGTTGGGCTATCGTGATGCTGTTTTCGGCCGTGTCCGCCATCTCTGTATCGACTACGTCCGTGTTGCCGGTTGTCGTTGCGTTGTTGTTCTGCGCTGTTGGGTTGTTCAGAGACTGGGTCATGTTTTCCATGTTCTGTCGTCTGTAGTCGTCTGCTCCGAGCTTTCTGGCGTGGATTTTCTGCGACTTGGAGAGTTTGTGGAAAGTGTCCGCAACTTTCATCGGTCGTGCATAGCACTGTTCATAGTCTGCGTGGTGGGGGCCGTAGCAGTTGGCGCATCTCGGTGTTGCCTGACAACGCTCTACATCGTGGTCCCTGTCAGTAGCACCACAGGTTCTGCATGTCTTCGTCGCGGTGCACCGCACTGGGGGGTGAAAAAGCCAGCAGTTCTGGCATTGCACCAGGCGCTTGGGCTTTGTTAGGCGGAAGGAATACGCTCCTAGGCCCAGAAGTCTGAAGTTTCCGCGTACGGGTCTGTCGAAAGAGATAATAAGGGTTGTCTTCGTCGGGTCGGAGCCCGGTCTACTAGAGCGGCGCCACTGGACGGGAGTTTGTCCTGTTTGGGCAATGATTTCTTCGCCAATAGTCTGTTCAAAGTCTAGAATAGAGTCATCATACGATCGCAGCTCCCTTGGAAAGTCTTTGATCAGATACGTGTGCCATACTACGTGCTTTTCTGCTGTATCTAGGTCCACACTTGGTCCCCATACACCTTGCGATTCAAGGATCCTTTTCTGAATTTCTTCGTTGCGCGCTGAAAGCGCCCAGCCTGTGTTAGTGGGTTTGATGTCTTGGATGTCTCGGGTGTCGAGTGCGAGTTTTTCTTTGAGCGCCAGTCGAATCTGGAAGCTGTTTTTCTCAAAGAAGCTAGATCCTTCCTTGAGGCGGAGGAGAATTCGTCGGTCTGTGTAGTTGCGGGCAGCGACGGGCTGTCTGCGTGTAGGGGCGATGCGTACGTCCCCTGGTGTTTGCTGTGCGGCTGCTTTGGTGACGTCGGCAAAGCTCACTGTCTTCCGACGGGATGCTTGGTCGTCCGTTGGCGGTCCGGCAGCTGGTTTTCGGGTGATTTGTAATTTTGGCTGTGACAGCTCGCCGCTAGATCCTACAATTTCACCTGAGTGGAGGAATTGGTTCCAGTGGCGGAGCAGGGACTTGGTGAAGTCGTTGGCGACGGTGTGGGCGTAGCCATGGTCGAATTTTCTTGCGCAAGCGGCGATGGACTCCGCAAAGGTGCGTAGCACGTCGGCTCTGGTTGTCATACGTTCCTTCTCCTTCGTAATGATTTTTCGTGTCTCGGATTCTAGGTCGGTGGCGTCAAATGCGTCGACAATTTCGTCTTCTTCATCGGCGAGGATCCCGTAGTAATTGGCGTTTGAGTTAACGTCTTTTCCTATGTGTCGGCGTTGTCTGCGGCCGTTTCTGGCGGCGCTTGTCGATCGTCGTACTGGGCTACTGCTAGGCAGAAAGGGACGGGTTGTTACTGGAGTGGTGCCTCTCATGAGCTCATTCTGTGCATCCTGATGGAAGCCGTCCGGAAATCGTCGTCGGCCCCTCGCGCCGGTCGCGGGCGTGAACGATTGGTCAATCGCCATTGCCTACGGCTGCGCAAGAGCGCTGAAAGGGTTCGCTAGGTGCTGCTTTCTACTGGGCGTACGTCTGCGTGGCCGAAAATTCTCTCTACAAAGGTGGGTACCAGTGTAGATGTAAGAGGAAGGATGCTCTCGGGATTCCGTTTGATTTGATTTGATTTGATTATTACGTCCGTTTGCGCCCTAGAGTAGGCTTTAGGACGTGCTATCGAGCCTTCTACGGATAAATATACAGTCGCACCCGCTAAGTGGGCCCCAACCGGGCGCGTCGCGCCCAAGTTCTCACTAGTTGCCCCTGGGATACTTTTCCTGTCATCATCCTCCAACTGTAGCAGTTTCGCGCCTGATGGCATCTGTCTGTCTAAATCGGTACCCGTCAGCGGGATCACGATGATGCTGGTGTTATACGCCCGCGGTTGCAGCCGCGGGCGCGTCGCGCCAACAACTGTTGTCTCCTGGTCTTTTACGGAGACCAGCGGGAGCCCTACTGTCGGTGGCGTGTATCGCCGAAAACAAAGGAAATAAGAAGATGTTTAACGAGTAGCGTGAACTACTCGGGCTAGATACTGTACAGAGCGCGCCAAGCTTGTACGCCCTACTCGGTGCTACGTGCGCTTGTTGATCTTCGAATAGTAGAAGTCAGCAATGCCTACGAACACCTTGTAGGATCTACCGAGGAATTTCCCGATTGCAGTCTCTGGGTCGGGTGTAAGCCGAACCCGGAGATGGCCAGGGATTTTTCTACAGTAGAAAAGATGGGTGGGCGACTTCTGGCGCCCGCAAGGGCATTCCAGCGTCGCCTGTCCAGGA
>NW_007930947.1:4550-16954 GCF_000280675.1 Beauveria bassiana ARSEF 2860
TGCCCAGGCGACCATTTGACGGAGATGAGGTACGGATGCCTGTCACCAATTTTCTGGAATTCTCGTAAGCAAGCCTGCGAGGAATCTGCCGCTGTCGTGCCGATGCAGTCGATCACGGACGTGTTGTCCATGCAGACTGTAATCGGCTCACAGCGGCTGTTCCATTGCATGGCCGCTTTTATTCCTGCGAGCGCGCCGTGTATCTCAGCGTCGAATACTTCTCGTCGTCCTAGCTGTGCGGAACCCCAGTCCAGAAGCTGTCCATGGTGGAAAACGGCGAAGCCGTATCCTGCCGTGTCAGTGTCAGTTTTGGAGCCGTCGCTGAAGACTATGTAGCCTGCAGGTCGACTGGCAAGCCACTTTTCGAACTCTGCTACGGCGTTTTCTTTGGTCTGCCTCTCTGCAGGCCCTTCTACTTTTATGTTGCCAGAAAACCTCTGTGGGAGGAGCCTTGGTCGTTCAATCTTGTCTGTGCGGTATGCGGTCCGGAGGAGTCTCGAGTGTCGGAGGGCCATGCGTTCCGCGATGAGTGGTTTCTCGTTCAGCACGATTTCTCTTTGCGACTGTCGTAGCCGTTTGCTGATCGGGTGTGCTTTGTCCAGAGTGGCATAGCGGACCGCTATGCGTTCCTGTATGTGACGAAGTAGTACGCTCGCTGGCGGGATACCCGCTTCTTTCCACAAAAATTCTAGCGGCGTTGTCTTCCACATGGGTAGAATCATTCTACATGCGAGATTCAAGACGCGCTGTATCTTGCCCAGGTTTGTCTTCGAGATGTGGTTTCTTTTGAGATAGGAGTTGCCTGTGTCCAGGCCAGGTAACCAGGCATCTAACCCGTGGAACAGGATCGGCATAGCCACAGCCCACGCTGCTCGGCGAGCCGCTGTTGCTGCCATGCCTCGCACGGTATTATTCATGACTCGCAGGTGGTTGATCACTCTGCGAGCCTTCTGTGTCCACTCGTTGATGTGGTGGTTGAAGGTGAGTTTCTTGTCGAGGTAGATACCGAGCCATCGCATGGCTGCTGCGGCTCGTATTTCTTTGTCGCCGTGGTAGATGACAGGTGACTGGCTGTGGTCTGCCTTGCGTCGAGAGAAGTGCATGATTTCTGTCTTCTTTGGGTCGAAGTAGATTGCTTCGCCTCTTCCCCAAGATTCCATGGCCGCAATGGCTTCATTTGCCTGTCTTGTTGTGTCTTCTAGCGAGTCTCCTATAAAGAGCATCGCTGTATCATCTGCATATCCGTATCTCTGGGCGGCGCCTGGGAGGAAGTAGATTGCAGCCGTGATCAGGATGTAAAGAATCGGGGATATCGGAGAGCCCTGGGGCAGGCCGCATTGCAGTCTTGCGCTTGGTGTGGTTGTGTCTTGGAAGCGCACGCTGGCTTGTCTGTCTAGCAGAAAGCTGGCTATCCAACGGATTAGGAAGTCTGGCCAGCCCTGCTGCCGCAGACAGAATACCATGCGGTTAGGAAGGATTGCGTCGAAAGCGCCCATGACATCCTCTGTCACTAGGGTTGCAACCTTGCCAGCTGCGAGTGCTTTTTCTACGTCGTAGATAAGGGAAGCCACTATGTCCACAGCGGACCTTTTTGGAAGCGCTCCCGCTTGGCTAGGATGGAGGATACCGTGTTTGAGGGCGGCGTATGCCATTCTTCTTGCGATCACTCGTTCCAGCCCCTTGCTGAGGCAGGACAGGAGTGATATCGGGCGCCATGAACCCACATCGCTAAGGTCTCGTTTGTTCAGTTTCGGGATCATGACCACCTCCGCAGCCTTGAAGACGCTGGGGTGGTAGCCGAGCCGTAGACAGGCATTGTATAGCGTCGTGAGTGGCCTGGCGATGTGCGACCAGGCTGCTTGCAGCATTTTGGTGGTAATCCCGTCTGAGCCGGGGGTTGTGTTTCCTGTGCGTAGAACGGCTTTTTCGATCTCTTTCGTCGAGATCGTCTTTGCGAAGGGTATCCCCTTCTTGGCTGGGTTGACAGTTGGTTGCCAGGCGTCAGGAATATCGTCTGATGCGTCGCGGCGTTCGAGCTTCTCCTTGCGTAGCGCCATCGCCTTCTCCATTTCGGTAGAGTAGGTCATGCCGCCCACTTGGATCGGCGGAGGTTGTAGTCGCTGTCTTGGTTTCATCCATCTGGTGAGTTCGTATACGCCCTCCGCCGTGGTCACTTCGTTGATTGTGTTTCGCCAGAAGCTCTGCCTTGTGCGTCTGAGGACGCGGCAGAACCTTAACCTGGCGCGCTGTACCTCCTCTCCTCTTTGGTTCTCATAGATACGACGTGTGATCCGGAGGTCATCGTGAGCGTCCTTGCATTCTTGGTTCCACCATGGGTAGCTTTGAGCGCGGCGGCCGCCACTCACTCTGCCACATGCCCTGGCAGAGTTCTGTAGAATCTCTCGAAGCTGCCTTGCCATGTTCTCGATTGCAGCTTCCGAGTCTAGGTCGCTGGGCAGTGACTTCACCGCCTTGCCTACATGTTTCCCGAAAGCTTTGATCTCGTCTGGCGTGGTAACCCTGACTTTTCCGCGGGTGACTTGGACTGGTTCTTGGTTTGGAATCTCGATTCCGATGGTGTAGTGGAGAGATCCTGTCGTGAGGTGGATCTCCACCGTAGCCATTGCCTCCGGTATGTTGGAGAAGGCCAGGTCGATTGTGCTACCTCTTGTATAGCGCTTGGCCATAGTCGTGGCTTCGTCGGGCTCGTTTAATAGTTGTAGATCGTGTCTTTCCATCCATTCATAGATGCGGTTGCCGTCCTGCGAGGCTGGCCGATCTGACTGCCAAGAGGCGTGGGAGGCATTCATGTCACCGGCGACAACGCAGTTCTCTGGCGGAGTCCAGTCTTCTAGTACTTCAAGTGTGCTCTCCACCTCTGGCCTATTGTAAGTGTTGAGGATAGTGATTCCATTCACTCTCACCCACAGGAGGTCTCGGTGTTTTGCTGGTGTGACCTGTTCGGCCCGGATTTTGCTGTCTATTTTGACGTATGTCATCACGCGGGGCCGTGTGTCATTATTGTGCCAAGAGTCTACCGGGCTAAAGCATAAAAAGCCTGGGTGATACTGTGTGCGGCAAAGCTGTTTCTTCTTGTTGTAGGATGTGCTCGGCTCTTGCAAGATGACCACGTTGAAGCCCTCCAGAAACGCGAGCTGGAGGGCGGCGCTGTGATTCTCTTCCCCCTTGTCCACGTTTGCCTGGAATATTTTGATTGTCACTGGTTGGTACTTGGTGTGTCTTTTGGTATTCATGTAGTGGAGCGGGTTGTCATTCGTCGTTTTGGTGGCGACTGGTCCCTACGCCGAGCTGCTTGTGGCGGGCTGCTTGGAGGCGAATGCTGTGGCGGGGAGCTTCGGACACGGATTTCATGTCCAGTGGCAGCGTCGCTAGAAGGGTTTGTGGTCTCGGAGGGAATGATTTGCTGCGCTGCGCGTGTGCTGATGTATCTCTTCTTCAAGGGGAAGGGTTTAGAGGATGGTACGCGCGAAGGATCTCGCCTGAAACCTTCTATTATGCGAGTTGCCGTTCTTGGAGGGAAGGTGTGTGGCAGGACGCCGCTCACTTTATGGATGGCCAGAACCTCGTTTCCGTCTTTTTGGCCCTCCTGCGTCTCCTCTCTTTCTGATATGTCGTCGGCGACGTCCGCGGTCTCTCCATTGCTTTCGTCATTGCTTTGGTCATCGCCCCCATCGTTGCTCTCGTCATCGCTCTCGTCACTGCCCTCTTCATCGTTCTCCTCCTCGTTCTCGCGATTTCCGGTGTTAGCGTCGTCTTCTGTTTCGGCCTCTTGAGCGTCTTGTGGATCTTCCGTTATGTCATTTCTTTCGTCAGCCTGCTCTCGACTGTCATGGTCTGCCTCTATGCTCTTTGTTCTAGCTTCTTCTGTTGTTTCTTCCTCTTCTGGAGCACCGCAGTTGCTGTGCATTCGGTCGGCCTCAGGGTCTTCCATTTCGACGTCTTCACCAGCAGCGGGTTGGTGGTCCTCTTGCGGGGTAGGAGTATCATCCCTCTCAGGGACGTTTACCATCTCTGCATCATCTGCGTGTTGGTCATTTGTTGTAGCTGTCTCGTCATCCTGTGGTGACGTGTGTTCGGGCGGTTGGATGAGGTTTTCCATGTTCTGTCTCCTGTAATCATCTGCTCCGAGGTTTCTGGCGTGGATTCTTTGTGACTTGGAGAGTTTGCGGAATGTGCCTCCGTCTTTCCTGGGTCTCGCATAGCACTGTTCGTAGTCTGCGCGGTGAGGTCCGTAGCAATTGGTACATTTCGGTGTCGCCTGGCATCCTTCCGTATCGTGGTGACTGTCGGTGACGCCGCAAGTCCTGCACGTCTTCGTCGCAGTGCATCGCACCGGCGGGTGGAACTGCCAACAGTTTTGGCATTGCACCAGCCTCTTAGGTTTTGTCAGAAGGAAGGAATACGCGCCCAGACCAAGAAGTCTGAAGTTGCCGCGCACAGGTCTGTCGAAGGAGATGATCAGGGTTGTCTTTGTTGGGTCAGGGCTAGGTTTACTAGAGCGGCGCCATTGCACGGGAGTCTGCCCTGTCTGGGCGATGATTTCCTCGCCTATTGTCTTCTCAAAGTCTAGGATGGAGTCATCATATGAGCGTAGCTCGCTTGGGAAGTCTTTGATCAGATATGTGTGCCACTCTACGTGCTTCTCTGCGGTATCTAGGTCCATACTAGGTCCCCATACGCCTTGTGATTCAATGATCTTTCTCTGAATTTCCCCGTTGCGCGCTAGGAGCGCCCAGCCAGTGTTAGTGGGTTTGATGTCTTGAATATCTTGGGGGTCCAACGCGAGCTTTTCTTTTAGTGCTAGTCGGATCTGGAAGTTGTTTTTCTCGAAGAAGCTAGATCCCTCCTTCAAGCGGAGGAGGATGCGGCGGTCTGTGTAGTTATTGGTCGCGATAGGCTGTCTGCGCGCAGGAGCGATGTGAACGTCCCCTGGGGCTTGTTGCGCGGCTGCTTTAGTGACGTCGGCGAAGCTCACTGTCTTGCGGCGGGTTGTTTGGTTATCTGTTGGCAATTTCGTAAGTGGTTTCTGGGCGGGTTGTAGTTTTGGTTGTGGCATCTCGTTGCTGAATCCTGCAGCTTCTCCTGAGTGGAGAAATTGGTTCCAGTGGCGGAGCAGGGACCTGGTGAAGTCGTTGGCGACGGCGTGGGCATAGCCATGGTCGAATTTTCTTGCGCAGGCGGCGATGGACTCTGCAAAGGTGCGTAGTACGTCGGCTCGGGTTGTCATGCGTTCCTTCTCCTTCGTAATGATCTTTCGTGTCTCGGTCTCCAGGTCGAGGGCGTCAAATGCGTCGGCGAATTCGTCCTCTTCGTCAGCAAGGACCCCGTAATAGTTGGCGTTCGGGTTCGCGTCTTTTCGGGGGTGTCGGCGTCGTCTCCCGCCATTGCTGGCGGCGTTTGTCGGGCGTCGCGTCGGGCTGCTGCTAGGCAGGTATGGGCGGGTCGTCACGGGGGCGGCGCCTCTCAAGAGCTCTTCCTGTGCATCATGGTGGAAGCCGTCAGGGAACTGTCGGCGGCCCCTTGCGCCGGTCGCAGGCGTGGACGATTGGTCGATCGCCATTGCCCGCGGCTGCGCAGGAGCGCTGAACGGATTGCTAGGTGCTGTTTTCTACTGGATTTGCGTGCGCGTTGCCGAAATTTTACTCTACAATGGTGGGTACCAGTGTAGATGTAGGAGGAAGGTTTTTCTCGGGATTCCGTGGCCAGAGTTAGAGTGAGGTTCAGGGTATCGCGGGCGGGAGTCAGGGTGCGGGCCAGAGTAACACACTCACACGCTAGATTGTTGAAAAAGGGGTCGGTAAGACTAAAACAGGCAAGTAACAAATCTTTTCGTGTTGTGAGCCTGCTTAGTGTAGGGCGTAAAATGGCTTGTCTTGTAGAGAATTCGTTTGTCCGATTACGACGGGATGAATAGCGGCTGAAGAAGACTACGGTGGCCGGAGACGCTGGCCGGTACTACTGGCCAGGACGATATGGTAGGCGAATGACCACGGATATTGTAACGGGCAAGCCGCTTGAGCGGCGGCTGTGCCGCCGAGTTTTTAGAAACTTCCATTAACTGAAGCTATAGAAGTGCTGTTATGCTCTCATAAAGTTGATTTACCTTTCTTTCCTCTTCATCTTGATAGAAAACAGCATAGGAACTAGATAGTTGAATCAACTTACTAGCGGCCTTTCACAGATATGTAGCATTGGCGAGAAGGTGGGAGACTACCTTCGATCGCTGTACACTCAACAAGCCAATGATGTGAAGCTATCAATGATAACTACTGTACTAGGGTTGCCTAGATACTGGGGCTTCCATTACATCCGGCTGGACAAACCGCGCCTCTAACGGAGGAGGAGGGGGGGCAATTCCTGCTTGTGAAGGACTGGGAAGAACCTAAAGACTGGGCCAGGACGATTGCGTGGTGGGATGGCAGGTGCGGCTTCCGCGCGGGGCGGAATCTCAAGGGACCGCACATTCTACATTCTCTGCAACAATGCACGAGGGGAGGCAAGAAAGCAATATAGGGCGACTTTGGAGAGGCGTTGTAGGTGGATGAAGTACTTCCTCCGAGTGGCTTCCGCCGGTGTCGTCTGCCTTTCCCGATCTGCGGTGCCTGGACGCAAGATGAGGCAGGCAAATGGGTGCTTCCACGACCGGGGACACCTGATTGTCAGTATAGTCCAGTGCTCCTGCGAAATGCCATGATCGGAGTTCTGGGCAGTGGCAACTCGTCATTACGCGAGGCTATGCATGATGCTGCTGAAGAATATTGCATCGGCGAGGACTTGGACGTATCGTTGTTGGGGAGACGGTCGCTTGTGCTCTGTCCGTCACCGTCACTAGTGAGGACGATGTGGTCGGTTCTGAGATGATGCGGGCTTTGTAGTGTATGACGAATGAGAATATGGAATATGAACGGGAATACCTAGCGTGGGATAATGGAATGTACTTAATCACTATCCCAGACTTTATGTGTATAGTAGTAAGTTGATTCAACTATCTAGTTCCTATGCTGTTTTCTATTAAGACGAAGAGGAAAGAAAGTTAATCAACTTTACGAGAGCATAATAGCACTTCTATAGCTTCGATCAAGGGAAGGTTCTAGAAACTCGGCGGCACAGCCGCCGCTCAAGCGGCTTGCCCGTTACATTCGATAGTGGTTTTGTGACTGCGTCATTTCCTATTTATCGTTGCTGACTCAAAAACGGCTTTTGTTCACTCTTGGGTGGCTTGACCTTACGACGCAAAGGACTATGTCGTGACTTCTCTGCATAGCATTATGTCGAAGCACGCCGTAGTAGTCCCTGGATCGGTGGAGGAGGCGAGTTTACTTTTAGAACACCGAACGTACGAACCCATCAATGTAGATAAATGACGACGGCTGGAATCGTGTGCAATACCCCCCTAATATACCTGATATAGACATATAAGGAAGGGCGATAGTAGTATTAAGTGGTCGTTTAGGCCGGCCAGGACCACTGACAGTTTGCCGCTCCGGACTTGACAGCGGAAATCCGGGTTCAAACCACGCTAGCACGAACTCTCTCCGCGGCGATCGGAGTTAAGCGACGGATGAATACTTTTTCTGACCTATTTACTAACCTCATCAAAGACTATCTCCGTGTGAAGACGTTAAGCGGAACTACTATGCTAAATTTAATCGGAGTTCCGGCAAAAAGTTTAATTTAAAAACGAGTAGACTACTAGGCATAGCAGTAATACACGTCTTTATACTAGACACTATATATCTAGATGTGTAATAAACTAAGACGATATCTCTTATTTGCTATAGTAGCTTGTCTTATGTATATAATACGGCCCTAAATGATCTCGTCCGGAGGTTTATAGTATTAAACTAGAGTAGAAGTGGCGGGGGTAAGTGATAGTGCTAAGGCAGGTGATGTACGCGCGGGCGAGGGGCTAGGTGCAGGAGATAGAGTAAGAAGCGTAGGCGTTAACATTATATATAATTAGGGTAGTAAGTTTTGAGTCATAGACCTAATAAGAATAAGTAGAAGTATTCTGGCGTTATCCGCTACGCTTGCCCCCCGCTGGCCCCTTTTCACTAAAGATGAAAACCGGGAGCAAAAAAGCAAAATCTAAGGGTTCTAGCCGTGTTATATAAAATCAAGCCACCCGGCGACACCAATCTCTCTAACTTAATCTATTTATAGCAAACTATGAAGGACCACGAAGACCGGTTAGTCTATGGTCTGGAGAAATGGTCAGACCAAACCAAATTTTAGCGGTCTAGACCAGACCAAGACCATGACAGACCAGGAAACTTGACTCCTCGAGGCAAGGGGAGAACCGCTGGCCTGCCTCTCCCCTTCGGCTATCTCGGAAAATTCTCTTTACTAGGCAACAAACTCTTCATAAAAAGGCTGTAGTCGTATTAATACCAGTCGTTTGATCATGTAATACTGGGATAGCCACCTGGTATCGTTGTCAATGACCACGTCGAATGGCCGTTGCTTTCCAATCTCGTCGTTGTCAGCTGCCGCAAACGAGTCTTGTTGGATTTGGCGAAGCAATGTCAGCACGTCCGACCGATGGACCCAAACGGCGAAGTTGTGAGCTTTGCCGACGGGGCCTCTCCGCACCCACGTGTCGTGCGCTGCCCTTGCCAATGCTTCGCCCTTGGCAACGGTGTCCTCAAACGCCTCGACATCTTTCTCGAACAAAAGGGACGACGAGATTGAGAATGTGGCCGACGCATCGAACGCGCCATCTCACCGGATCGAAGTGCAGCTCTTGCGCATCGCCGTATCGTTGTTCGCCGCATTGTCGAGGGTGAAGTAACGGACCTTATCCTCAGTACCGAACGAACGAATGATGTCAATGATATCAGCTGCGATGTTCTCGCCGGAGTGTCGTTCCACCAGCTCCGGAATGCCTAGAACAAGCTTTCGGAGCTGGTTGTCCTCATCTCTAAAGACTCTTGCACCAGCGAAAGCGATATGTATTTGGCCGGTGTAAAAAAGCCAATAGGGCTCATTAGCTAAGTTACTTTATATGTCCGAAAGTGGCGTCTCTGTCTCCTATAAGCCTATAAGCGGCCATCCTCCTCCTATTTCTGCTCTCGTCCTCGTCTTTTCCCTGGTAGCACGGGTTCTCGTGCGGTGCTTATACTATATTAACTAGCTAGCTTAAAGGCTATTCCTTAAGTATTTAGCGTCTTATCTATAGTAACTAAAGCGGCGCCTATTATTAGCGATATAAGTATTATATATAGCAGTTATTATTTAGTTAGCCTATGACTATTATAAATTATATTATCGCTTAAACCGCCTTTATATTTAGCTTCTATTTTAGTCTATCTAAGGAGACTTCCTACTAAGATAGAACGAAAGGTTACCTCTCTAAGTTTTAGTATACTCTATTATCTCTCTTTAATAGGTCTCCCACTTTAGGCAGCGGAATAGAAAGTATTTAATAGTTTCGCGTTTAAGTTTGTATATATATTAACTTAGTAGCACCACTATATCTAGTGTAGATAGCCATTTAGTCTAATCATATAGGTCCTAAGCAAGGCTAGCACTATTTTCTCGTTCTATGGTCGAAAATGCAAGATGCGTTGCCAGAGCCACTAAATCTGGCGGGTTCTGCCGCCGTGTTTAGCGGCAAAAGCAGTAAGGGAACTAATACTCTAGTGTAACGATGGCTTAATCCTAATCCACAGTTGGTCTGTTTCTTAGGTAGTGAGTCAGGTTGAACGCTACAGAGTAGCAATGAGCAGTATCTTCGGCGTAAGGTCTCGTTAAGAGTAGAACTCTCAATAGTGAAACTATTGCTTAGATTGATCAGTAGAGATCTAGACTACCTAGCCATGGGAATACCTCCTCCTTAAGTACCCGTCTATCTCTCTACTGTAGACCTGGATCGATAGGCTCGACGTTCGATCCCCTAGATCCTACTTCCTGGATCGATGGCTCGACGGCTCGAGTCCTCGATCCTGGGGAGGTCACGTGACCTCTCCATCTTTTCTGGGTGCTGATGCGTCGGACCCTGGTCCGCCTCACTCAGCCCCGCGTACACGCCGCAGCGTTTGTAACATCTAGGCCCACCCCTATTAGGTACTATGTACTTTAGGCGGTCTTAGTTATATAACTGACCTACACCCGCCCCTAACTATAGGAGCTTACTTACTATGTTAATTCTCGTTTCCTACTATTAATTAGCTATTATCTTATTCTTACTACCTCTAAACTAGATGGAGCGTATGAATTATGGTCTCCTGACCCGGGCGACTTATGCGTGGGTGCCTGGGTGAGTGGCTTTGTGGAGTCGTGCGACCTACGCGACCTACGTAACGTACGAAATCTAGTAACCTGATTATAGCATTAAGTATACTAAGCATATATTATTAATAAGCCGGCTTAGGCAACCACTAAAATGTAGAAATCCCCTACTAGCTATAAGAAGGGCTACTTAATTAGTATACCTCTATATTTTTTATCCTCCCTTTCTCTCTTTATGTTATGTTTTTATCTTTACTATATATAAGAGACTACTAATAGTTATAGGCATAAGAAATAACCTAACTAATATTATTAACTAGGCCTAGTCTAATGGCTTTAAAAGTAGTCTATATTATAAGTAGGATAAGAAGATAGGCCTATAAGAGTATAATAAAAAAACGTTAGGCATATAGGACTAAGTTCTTAAAAGATATACTATATAAACTCTTCGCCTCTTATTAATAATCATATACTAATATCTAGTAGTTAGGCGTTTAGATACCTACATAATAAATACATTACTATTTTTAAGGAGTTTAAAGTAATACTACTTTATAAGGACGTATTATTACTAGAAATACGCTACTTTAAAGACTTTTAGCGATTTTATAAAAATTAGGCTTAAGGTAGGTTAAGTGAACGGCTCATAGCCCGTAGCCTAAAGGCTAGCGCAAAGAGCTTTAATAGTGGTTTTAAATAATGTACTAGTAATAGTGTGCCTACTAAAACTATCGTAGAAATTGATTTAGTACGTACCCTACTACTTTCTTTTACTATAGCTATTGAAATATGAAACGACATGTTTTTTATGATTTAGTGGGAACTCCAGCCATGTTTCTCCGGAGGGTTCCGCCTATGGAAGTGTGTGTAAGTTCCGGCGCAGATGGATAGGGACGTATCGGGGACTCTTAGCGTGTGCTAGCAATTTTGTTGGCTGTACAACAGGGGAAGTGGTACGTGCATGTAGCTGGGCGGAAGCAGCACTACAGACTCAGGTGGCAAAATCGTTAGGATCCTGCTAATCGTCATTGTCGGGGTCTCAGCTGGTAAACAATGTGTAGCACTGAGATTTGACAAATAGCTCGGGAGACAGGTAGATCTCCGTTCCTGTCAATGTGTCCATTATGGCTGAAGTCATTTTGCTTTGGGGTATTACTTTCAGTTCGCCACCTTGTCTAGCAATGAGGGCATTGTCAGGTTGAAGGTCCCGATGGGTGATGCCGTTCGCGTGAAAATATGTTAAGGCACTCCCGAGATGAGTTATTGCAATTAATCGGTCGCGTTCGTCAAAGGTAAGTAGAGCTTCTCACAGATTTAATGGAACAAATTCGACAATATCAATGGTGGTAGAGTTAAGTCTTCGGCCGCAACTAAGTCGAACGCCTTAACTATATATGGCTTGCATGATATATCAGTATATTGTGGTGAGCATTAGTATGCGTGGATCTACTTTCGTGATCAAGATGCTTGACATGGGTGTACTCCATTCGCAAGGCCTCAACCCGCTGCTGTGCGATATTCGCGTTGTAACTGATCTTGAAGTACGGCTCTTTCGCTACAAAGTACTCCCCGGTTTCTGTATTTTTGGCTTTCTTTACCGATGCGTGTGAAACGAAATTCTTTCGCGGGACTTCGCTGTCTCTGGGTATGCGATAACCTCAAAACAATATCATTAGGCTTCTTTGCTCCAGTGACTAGGTGTTATGTAGACCATGCTTCTCTAATCGTGATATCATATGTTTGACGTCAACCTTTTTGTGCGCATAAAGTCTAAAGTTCTTAGCCAAAGGCTTGTAGGTAGAGCGAAGAACTTCCGCGTTCTGAGCTGTCGGCTGGTCCGCAAATTGGCCTCGAGCTTGAGACTGGTAGGGGAGACAATAGGTTGGGCGCTCGAGCGAGGTACCTCGATGATAGGCCGGAGGCTGCGAGGACACATGCCCTAGCATAGCTAGCCGTCTTTTTGCTTACACCAGAGCTACCTAAGCATCAACATAGCATAACATAACTTTAAGCGTTTGTGCCGACCTTATTTTGTATTGTTGATGTTATAACGTTGTAATGCCAAGAAACTTCCCTAGAACGTGGATGTTCTTAGAATTTCCTCGAAAATAGAGACGCCTGTAAAGCCGACTGACCTGAACTAGGTCTGTGGG
>NW_007930947.1:17054-18493 GCF_000280675.1 Beauveria bassiana ARSEF 2860
TGCCCGTCGCCCTGAAGCGCTTGTACAACCACGTGGAAGTCCGAAAGGATCTCATCAAAAGTCCTGAGCACTGCCCAATCATTTTCAGTGAGGAAACTTGACTCTTCGAGGCAAGGAGGAAACCGCCGGCCTGCCTCTCCCCTTCGGCCATCTCGGAAAGTTCTCTTCGCTTTGGCAATAAACTCTTCGTAAAAAGGCTGTAGCCGCAACAGTCGTTTGATCATGTAATATTGGGATAGCCATCTGGTATCGTTGTCAATGACCACGTCGACTGGCCGTTGCTTTCCAATCTCGCCGTCGTCAGCTGCCGCATACGAGTCTTGTTGGATTTGGCGAAGCAATTGCGTCAGCACGTCCGACCGATGGACCCAAACGGCGAAATTGTGAGCTTTGCCGACGGGGCCTCTCCGCATCCACGTGTCGTGCGCTGCCCTTGCCAATGCTTCGCCCTTGGCGACGGTGTCCTCAAACGCCTCGACATCTTTTCCGAACAGAAGGGACTTGACGACGAGATTGAGAATGTGGCCAACGCATCGAACGCGCCGTCGCACCGGATCGAAGTGCAGCTCATGCGCGATCTCGCGCATCGCCGTGTCGTTGTTCGCTGCATTGTCGAGGGTGAAGTAACCCACTTTGTCCTCGATGCCGAAGGAGCGAATGATGTCAAGGATCTCAGCTGCGATATTCTCGCCGGAGTGTCGTTCCACCAGCTCCGGAATGCCCAGGACAAGCTTTCGGAGTTGGTTGTCCTCATCCCGGAAGACAGCCGTCACGCCGTATAATGCGTGACGGTTTCTAGTCCTCGCGCCATCGAAAGCGATATGTATCTGGCCCGGAGACCTCCTTAAAGCATGCTGAACGGCATCGCGATGGCGCTCGAACTGCTGAATAGCCAGGCTCTGGATAGTCTTAGCAGTAACATGCGCATCCTTGATACGTACGGCAGGATTCAGATATTCGAATATTTGTCGCAGACGTGGATGCTCGACCTGCCTGAATGACTGCTGGCTCTCTACTATCCAGTTCACCACCAGCTTCTGGAACTCGGCTTGATCGAATCGTCGGATTAGGTTGTTCGCCAGGGCTTGGTCGTTAGGCTCCGAACGTTTGAGGCCCATGAGGTCTGTGATCGATGCGAAGGCTTTCCTTCCCTCTTGCGTCTGCAGTGGCGTTCGTCGTCGTCCTGACGGATCCCAGTAGCCGTGAGACTTCCAGAGGTGGTGCTCGGCATTCTGTGTGCCTCTCGATTCGTATGACTGTGGTGATGATGCTTTTTGGCGCACGCACGGCATGCAGATCCATCGCCTGGACGCTTGTGATTGAATCTCAACGCCGTAGTCCCATATCCAAGACACCGTATCCTTGGTTCGTTCGGCTAGTGTGAAGCCCTTCCAGACGCGGAATATGCGCCGCTCCTCATCTGAGGATGGCGTCCAGGA
>NW_007930948.1:0-1085 GCF_000280675.1 Beauveria bassiana ARSEF 2860
TTATACTAATAATAAAAATAATTAAAATAGTCTAAACTAAAGGTAAAGTAATATCTCTTTTATAACTAGATATAACTAAGGCTTTTAATAATATAAACTATAGGTTATTAGTCTAAGAGTTTTAAAATCTTAGTTTTTTAAAAACATTATTAAGTTTCTAAGGTCCTTTTTAAATAAAAAAATAATATAGCTTTAAATTAATAATAGCCTAATAATAAAATAATTAGTTAAGTAAGATATATTTTAAGGTTTATTATTATTATTAAAAAATTTTATATTATTTATAAGTTTTTTAAATAAAATTCTTAAAATAGTTTTGAAGTTATATAATATAATTAATAAGTAAGTTATATAAATAAATAAGTTATATACTTACCTTAACTTTATAATTTTTAATTATTAATAATTTAACTATAATATTAAAAAAGATTTAAAATTAATTAAAATCTTTTTCTTTATTAGTCTTTATATTTATAATATAAATATATATATTATATTTAATCTAATTATATATATTATATTATTAATTATATATTTTAACTTTTATTTTATTATTATTATAAGCTTATATTTTAATTTTTATTTAATTATTAATATTTATTTATTTCTTTAAATCTCTTATATTTTATATAAAAAATAATTTTATAATTTATAATTTAGTTTTTTTAACTTACTAATATTTATTAATAAACTTATTTATAATCTTAAGTTTATATACTTAAATATATAAAAAATATAATTTTATATAAATAACTATTTTTTTTCTAAATTTATTAAATATATTAAGACTTTTAATTAAAAAGTTATCTAAATAATTAATAATTTATTTTTTTAAACTAAAAACTATAAAGTTATTTTAATTATAATATTCAATATTTAAAAAACTTAAAAATTAACTAAACTTAAATATAAGTTTATAAAGTTTAATATTATAAACTTAAGTTTTAAAATAAAAATAACTTTTTTAAGATTAAAAGAGGTAATTTTAATTTAATACCTTAAAAATTATTTTAAATATTTTTTATAATAAACTTATTAAAAATATTAAAAATATAAGTTTTTATAATATATATAATATTAATTTT
>NW_007930948.1:1185-18177 GCF_000280675.1 Beauveria bassiana ARSEF 2860
TAGTCCTCCTTATATTTATAAGGGTATAGTCTACTATATTAATAATAATTAGATTAACTCTTAGAATATATATATTATCTACTATATTATAGTAATATTTAGTCTATAAGAAGACTTTTACTTATAGTAGTGTTTTTAGTACTTCTCTAAGATAGAAAGATACTAGGAGTAGTAACTATATACTAGAGAGATGCTAAAAGAGGTAGGGGTATAGGGGTTTTTACTTGGAATTTTAGGGTTTTCCCCTATATCTAGTAGTCTATATACCATAGAAGGACCGAAGGCTCTTACGAGCTCGTCGGAGTAATATACATACTTGTATACATCTAGGTAGCAGCCTGTCACGGGCCCGATGGGTAAATTGTATGAGGCAGAGAACGTCCTGGCTAAGTTTAGGTTGGTACCTGTTAGTACGGTTGGTACAGTAGGGATGTAGGTACGGTGCCAAATGCCGTGCTCGCGCTACCCGAATACTAACCAATTAACTACTAACTATTTAACTACTTCCTTACCTAACATGTCTGGTAGCTAAGAAAGTGGGGGATAAAAAAAGATGGCCGGTACACGCAGAAGGCTCAGTTCAACGCAATCTCGATAAAAGTATATATGAATGAGTTGAACTAGCTAAAAAAGTCCATCAATATATGTCGAACCTCGAAAGGGAAGATGTACCTATTGTTCTGTGCGTCCTGAGTGTCAACACTGGCGATCTTTTTGGTCCCCCTGGGAAGAAGGGGGGGGGGGAGGGCAAGGGTTGTGTGTGTGGGCTGTGCCAGTGGTGGGCGATATGTAATCATTTATTATCGGGACCTATGGGCTTTCGTGGCTCGAACTATCAGCACGGCGCTCATACAACTGTCAAGTCGTGGCTTCGTCTGACACCGCCGCGTAGCAGACTTTGCGCGACTTCTGATCAACGGCCTTCGATAAAAGCGGCTACAAAAGCCTGGAGAGTCTGGTGACCGCCATACGAAACCTGCTCTGCCCGCCAAGGATTCACCCAAGAGGCGTGCCATTGTGCGCCTCTACTCCGCCAGCACATCCCGTCACACGCCACCGTCGCTTTAACGGCTGCCAGAATAACTGTTCAGATCATTCGTCATTTACCTATCTGAATCTCAATTTCCCGAGCATTCACTCCACGGCATCAACCGGCATTCTAGATTGCCTTCATGTGCGTTGTCAGCTTTCAGCCCCGACCGAAAAACACCGCAACGAACTAGGTCCGGGCTGTGACCGATTATATCCGCATTTGAGAAGAGGATCAGGGCTCAGATGCAGTCACGATGGAAGGATACTACCCTCCCAATCATCTCCCTCCTCGGGAGCAGCAAAGGCAGCAGCAAAACAATCCGAACCAGCAGCAGCAGCAGCAGCAGCAGCAGCAGCAGCAGCAACAAATGCCACCGGGTATGCCGCGCTCCAACACATTCAACAACCAGATGATGGGCAACCCCACACTACTGCAGCGCCGCGCGAGCGCTTCTATTGGCTTTGCGCCACAACAGTTGTCGGATGCGGTAGATGCCAGACGACTGTCGTTGGCGGCAGACAGAGTAGCTATGAATCCGCCACCAGCAACTGGGTCTAGCAACTTCATGGGATTTCAGCCTTCACCGCAACAGCTCAACAACTTCTCCATGCTGGATGCTTCCAATATGGGCAACATCATAGCTGATGGTAATAGCTTCCCGGGTATCTCGCCCGATGCCATGGGTAACCTGGTATCTGCTCAATTTGCCAATATAAATATGGGAGCAATGTTCTCCAACGCTGATCCGGGCTCGAGTGCAGTACTCGAAGGCCAGATTTCACCAAACGCTATGCAGCTTTCCATTACCTCTAACGAGACCATGCAATTCAACAACGGTACGCAATATAACGCTTTCACGAACCCACAGGACAATACAGTTCCAGCTCCTCAGCAAATGAACCAAGCCAAAACTGCCCAGGATCCATCTCATGATGCAAGGACTGGCGCGTCGGCCCCTGCTGTCGATCAAGCGATACAATCGCTTCCCCGTCATGAATTATCCGCCGGCTCCGCTGTTTCGCCCGCCCAAGAAATGGCTCCATCCACAGGAGCTACTCAGCCAAGCACTTCATCTGTCGCCACGACCCCGAACGCTACAGCAAATCTCAAGGAGCCCCGTGAAAAATCGATCTACTCTAAGAGTGGCTTTGATATGCTCAAGGCTCTCTGGCTCGTTGCGTCCAGGAAGAACCCCAAGATCCATCTAGGAGCAGTTGACATGTCGTGCGCATTTGTTGTGTGCGACGTATCCATGAATGACTGCCCAATCATATATGTCTCTGATAACTTTCAAAACTTGACTGGATACAGTAGCCACGATATTGTTGGTCAAAACTGCCGTTTCCTTCAAGCCCCTGATGGGAAAGTCGAAGCCGGGACCAAACGCGAGTTTGTTGACAATGGTACAGTCTTCAATCTGAAGAAAATGATACAAGAGAGACAAGAGGTTCAACAAAGTCTCATCAACTACCGCAAGGGTGGCAAGCCGTTCCTGAACCTTCTTACGATGATCCCAATACCCTGGGATACAGATGAGGTCCGCTATTTCATTGGCTTTCAAATTGATTTGGTTGAGTGTCCTGACGCCATTGCCGGGTCTGAATTTGGTGGCGTTGCCGTTAATTACAAGCACAGCGATATTGGTCAGTATATTTGGACGCCGCCATCCTCTGCGTTCTGGGAGGCCGACAACGGCCAGACTTTGGGTGTCGATGATGTGTCAACCATTTTGCAACAGTTTAATGCGAAGGGTATCGCATCAGATTGGCATCGACAGTCTTGGGACAAGATGCTTCTCGAGAACTGTGACGATGTCATTCAGGTCCTTTCGTTGAAAGGCCTCTTTTTATATCTCTCCCCAGCCTGCAAACGCGTCCTTGAATATGACGCCGCAGAACTGGTTGGTAACTCGCTATCATCTATTTGCCATCCTTCTGATATTGTTCCTGTTACACGAGAACTCAAAGATGCGACGACTGGAGATCAAGTCAATATTGTTTTCAGGATCCGAAGAAAGCAGAGCGGGTACACATGGTTCGAGAGCCATGGGTCCCTGTACGTTGAGCAAGGTAAAGGCCGCAAATGTATAATACTTGTCGGCAGGAAACGACCTGTCTTCTCCATCAGTCGTCGGAATATTGAATCCAATGGCGGCATCGGAGATAGCGAGATGTGGACCAAACTTTCAACTTCTGGCACCTTTCTTTACGTATCATCGAACGTGCGGTCCCTTCTTGACTTGCAGCCGGAATCACTTGTCGCCACAAGCATTCAAGAGTTGATGCGCAAAGATTCGAGACCCGAGTTCGGCCGCACTTTGGAAAAGGCGCGACGTGGTAAGATCGTGACATGCAAACATGAGGTCCTGAACAGGCGAGGCCAGGGCCTCCAAGCTCAAACTACACTCTATCCTGGAGATGCTATTGAGGGACAGAAGCCATCTTTCTTACTTGCACAGACGAAGCTGTTGAAAGCATCGTCAAGAACGTTGGCACCAGCCACTTCAACAGCGGGTTCTAACGCCAGTAGATCCGTACATGGCCAGATATCTCAGCCCGCAGGAGGTGGTTTGGGACACGGAAATCAGGAGGAAGCACTTGCATCCGACGATAATATATTTGACGAGCTGAGGACAACAAAATGTTCCAGTTGGCAGTTCGAGCTGCGTCAAATGGAGAAAGTGAACAGAATCCTAGCCGAAGAACTCGGTGGCCTCTTGTCAAGCAAGAAAAAAAGAAAAAGGCGCAAGGGAGTTGGTAATGTGATTCGAGATTGTGCCAATTGTCATACGCGCAATACGCCAGAATGGCGTAGGGGACCAAGTGGCCAACGAGATCTTTGCAACAGCTGTGGGTTGCGCTGGGCTAAGCAAGTAAGTCACTCACGAGCCCGATGCAGGTAATGAACTAATCAGCTTTGTTTTAGATGGGCAGAGTTTCACCGCGCAACTCAGTGCGCAATGGCGATACCCAAAGTGGGAAGTCTGCTTCGCCAATACACTCGTCGCCGATGCACAAGGAGGTGCCTGCAAGCGCCAACACACCCGATCACCAAGTAAAGAGATCGGCGACAACTGATGTACCCGCCACTGTAGATGCCATATCTCCCCCTACCACTAATCAGCAAGCAACTCGCGCCGCCAGTGCCGGCACTGTGATGGCGTCAATTCAGGAAGAGCGTGAAACGAGCTTACCTTGAACTTGAACAGACGTCGTCGGCGACGACCAATGTTTCACGAAAGTATTGTCGTGTCTTTGTTTGGACTATTCTGTCGGCGCACGACATCCGATACACGAGTCGTCTTTATCCCCTTCTTCCGTTTTATTTCTTCTCGCTGTTTAATGCTGCTGGGAGCTTCGACTTCGTGGTCACTGTCTCAGCGTTTTTAATGCTCATTCGGAAGCGGTTCTGACCAATTGACTTGACTGGTGCCTCAACCACGTTGGCTTCGCTTTATCGGTGGGCTGAAGACACCCTCGGCGGCAGTGAATCTTCTTCAACGGCTCTACAACACGATTGCCACTGCTTCCATATTTGATGGAATGCCGTTCTACTATTCTGTGTTGGCACACGAGAATGACAAATCTTTATCTTATCGTCGGCGCAAAACCCTTGATATTGGCAAAAGGTGCGCGGGATTGTTCTGATCTGCATTATTCTGAGAACTGTGCGTCTTTTCGGTTTCTCCTCTGGATCTCTCACCCTCCGTCATAGGGCGTTTGTTTGCTTTGCCAGCCACCACCCGAAGCCACTGCTCTACAAGCGAAGGCTGCCCGCGAAGAAACAACGGAGGCTGCTGTGTCATCTTCTTGCCCGTTCCTTCGTTGCTTTACTCTAAACGGTTCGCGAAAGCCGGCTGCTAAAAATCTGCAGGAGATGAAGCAGGCGATGCACCTTATATTAAATGAATCAATTCACCTGCTGAAGTGAGCTGTGTGTATATGGCCCTTGAGAGCATTCAATAAATCATCACCCCAAATTTCTAGTCTAGTAGCGCAATCAAACAATCACCTCACGACCGCTGCAGTACCATACACTACCTGCGGTCACAACTCGTCCTTGGTGTGAGGACGTTCCTCAAAGTTCCGACTCTTGGTGTTCCTTTCCAGATTTGTTCGTCGTTCATCCTCGTCGGGGCTCTTCGCCGCCTTGACGCGCTGAGCGAACGCCGCAATCTCGTCGTCGTACTTGGTCCATTCGGGAACTTGCCGGCGAGCACGATCGAGCTTGGGCTCCTTTGTCTCGGGGTTGTTGCAGAGATCAATGGTTCGCGCCTTGCCTTGGCTCTCGTCGCTGCACCACGTCTCACACCACAGCCATTCCTGAGGCAGGCTGTGAATCGGTAGCTGGAACTGCATGTGGTTGGGCAAATCTTGATCCAGGTTCGCCAAGCTGTTCGGGTCGGCAGAGAGAGCTTGATACTGCTGTCGAAGGCGGTCTCCAGCGGCGATTTCGCGGAAGCGTCGCAAATCGACAACGTAGAGAGCAGAAATGTGGTAGGGGCGACCACGAAGGTAGTTTGCCCAGTAACCCTGCTTCCAGAAGCGAAATCCTTCCATCTCAGTCCGGGAGTCGCACATGGGAGTGAATCCGTACGGGGCTCCCTCAAGATCAAGCTTGACCAGATCCATCATATCTGTTCGTATAATTTGATCCGCATCCACGAAGATAACCTTGTCAATAGAAAGGGGGAACAGGACATCCAAAAAAAGAATCTTGTAGCCCCAAATTTCTCGCTGTTTCTCTTTTTGGTGTCGGAGCCAGTGTGGCCATTTGTATGTCACCATTTCATACTTGAAGCCGTACTCCTCAGCGAGGTGAGGAATAAACTCCTTGAATGATGGCGACAGAAATTGCTCGATAAACCAGAATTTGACGGTATGTTTTGTGTGGCGCATGACAGAGACCATCATAATGTTGAGCATGCGCTCGTATAAGTGGCCACTCGCAACGGAAAAAATGTTGATTTCAGCGTGTTGCAAATTTGCGGTGGACTTCTTGCCCAAGACGTTGCCCAAGAAACTCTCTGCGAGTTTGAAGCCTTTCGAAACTATGTTCTCAGTCACTTGGTCGGCTTGTTCAAGCACATCTACCTCTTCCATGCCTGGCTTGCGAAGGAGTCGAGGATAAAGCGTTGTTCCTTGAAAGTCGAGTAGGGCTAGAGACGTGCCTTCATCGCCCGGAACAGCCGCCCAACCCTGTGCGCCGACACTCTCAATCTCGAATGTCTCCGCACTTCGGCCCTCCTTTAGGTGAATATTGTATATGCCCGGATTTGCTTGGAATTGGAAGAATCCAAGGTTTGCCATGACGATTGTGTCCGTCATGTGCGGCTCACTCTCGGTTCCCAAGACAAGTTGGGCGCCTCGAGGAGGGCTGGACTTTCCTTCTCTGGAGTGACCTTGAATAAGAATGTGTTCAAGCTCATAACTGGCGTCGATGTCGGAGTTTATTGAAGATAGCTTGATATTGTCCAAGTCGTGCATAGACTCTTTAGCTGCTACTAACCAAGCAGGGGGTACATCCATTCCAAGTGTAAGAAGAGCTTCCGAAGGAAGTCCACTGAAAATAGCCTGTCCGGTTCTAATAGCGCCACCATCATCGAAAGAGGGCTTTGATTCTAGAACGTAACGGAAGAATCGCTTTATGGGAAGCTCCTCAAGCTTCTCCTTGGGGTTCAGAAACAACTTGAGATGCACGCCGTCAAGTTCAGACAAGACTTTGAGGAGAGGTGCCCATCGCTGAGCTTGCTCACTCAAAGGATTGAGCAAAGCAACGAGGTGGATGCTAGCAGTTTTCGCGTCGCCAACTTCAATTGTTGTGTGCTTCGCATCCCATTTTCTGTAGATCATGGTCCGAGCAGATGAAGATGATTCAAATATACCTTCCGGTAAGTTGGAAATGGTTGATAGAGCGGCAATAGACGTCAGTTTGGCGGCAGAAATAGGTCCAGAAATCCTATTGCCTAGACCGAGATCGTCGAGGGCCTCAAAAACAGGGAGAATCCGACTTTTGCGCTCAAAAGCCAAGAGCTGTACAAAGTCATCCTCGGTAAATATATGCTCTGGTGCAATTGGGCCAATCATGCGCCCATTTAGAATTACACAGCTGCTGCCTGGCTGTATTTTTGCGTAGGATAGGAATCGCTTCAGGGCAACGGCATATGCACCAGTCGAGGAACTCGCCTCCGCCTCTCGCACTATTTTCTCAACTTCTTCGCTCATGCCAAGACCGAGAAGACTAGCTTCAGCCCTCGAAGACTTGCTGAGGTCCGAAGCCCTTTCTGTAGTGGCAGGGTTGTGGATAATGTCAAGTCGCACGCCCGGCCTACTCTGCTTGAATTTGAGGGCTGATATGAGAAGCTGCACGCCGCGCGAAGTCATCGCATCAGTGATAACGGTTACGGCAGCCCATGATTCCCTTTCTGTTTGGGGGTCACAGTTTCGCACCGGAATGATGCCGAACAGGTCCTTGTGGTCTCCATATAGCTTGCTGACATCTAGAACTCGAAGAGGATGGGCATCATCGATAGATACATACTCATTGCGGCGAAGTAATGCGCCTTCCAAAAAGATACCTGGGACCCAGACATCATCACTGATGACACCATGGTATATGCCTCTCTGGATTGTTTGAAGATCTTCTGAGACTTGCATACTCATCCTTTGTAACCAGTTCGCAACACGAGGCGTTGAAACTCCATTAACGAAGAATATTGGCGAGGAGTTGTCTGAGGCTTTGAGTCTAGAAATCCATCGGCCAGCCATTTCTAGTCGTGAGTTGAAATCATCATTCTCCATGACTTCGAGAAATTTTATTGGGTGATTTCCAGCGACTGGCGTCAGGCCATTGATGATCTGAGAAAATTTGGCTTCACCTAGGGCTGTGTTGGGCTCTTCACCAACGCTCTCGATATAATTCCGAAGTGATTCGAAGCCATACGTTCTTATCAAATGATATACAATTTTCGCTAGGTTTGAAGATTCTGGGCTTGATGCGGCAGGCACAATACCGAAGCGAATCGGTATCCCACGGCCAATAAGTGCCATTAATTGACCCAAAATTGTCAGGTCGTCCGCATCCGAGGGGTCAATGGCAGTAACAACGTTGAATATGTTCCTGGCGATCGGTGGGATCTGTCCTGGAAACGTGCGTTGGAGCAGCTGCGCATGATTAGTTAAGAACTGACACACATTCGCATGCAAGCAAAACTAACAGAGCTCAAATCGTCCGGGTATTGGTCATAGCGGTCATCATTTTCCAGATCATTCAACCAAATGATCGCCTGACCATCCTCTGGTTTGTCGGTCCAGTCGAATCTCATTGTTCCTCCCGCATCTGACTGCGTTGCTGCGATGCTTTCATGTCCGAGCAGTGATATGGCTTCGTCTCCGTTTAACCCCAGATTGCGAACGGCATCGATGAGCTTTCGCTCATCACGAAGCATCTCAACGAGGGCGAACGGTTCGATTTGGCGTTCTATGAGTTGTAACCCATTCATCCACAACGCATTTATTCCTCTTGGTACACGCTGAATATGGCCTCGCTGGTATTCTTCGGAAAAGTTTGCCGACACATTGTGCGCCGAGATTGATGCAGAAAATTTGGGGAAGTCCTGCATCAGTTTGACGAGAGTCTCGAAAGGAGTTTTGCTACTTTGAATGAACGAGGAGGATTTCATACCGAGAGTTGCTAGCTCCGAGGTTGAAAGCGGGCGGAGGTCTGTCAACTCTTGTTCCTCAAATATAGCCTCTGTATCCAAGGGCTTCTGTGCTTTTGCATCACTTTGCGACGCCCTATCATCTATGACGATATAATCAGTTCTTTTCAGTGCTAGTTCGACCCCAAAGCCGCTGACATGCAACGCCTTATTGCTAGCATTTATTGGACGTCGGTATCGTACGCGGTAGTTGTATTCGCCGGCTTCAGCAGCAATCCGGAGCGGCGCGTGAAACTTTCTGAAGTGAGGAGATGCAGGATCCACATATAGAACTACATGTTTGCCAGCACCAATGGAGCGGTCGAACGGTAAAGCAGTTATATTCCTAGACATGTTGGGTAAGCAAATGGATAGCCTTGGTCAGAAGCACGTAGTGGTAAGTGGTCATACGGGTCGAGCAGCCCATTCCTTACGGCGGCGTCCAATTGCGGAGTACAGTACTGATTTCCTTCCAAAAGAACCCACGCCTCGCAGGAAAGATCTATCTCTGCGATCGCGACGGCTGTATCATAATATTGATAATGTGCTTCAATTCTTGGGGCGGAAGAGCGTAGAGAGAGTCCAAGGTTGAATGTGGACAGCGCCTCTGGGCTGCTAATGTGGCCATCATCCCGGACAACGCTAATAAACTCATTGTAAAGCTCAGCTTCGGTGGATGATCTGGAGAATTGCCCGCCAGCGATTCGATCGAGTAGGGGAAAGTAGGCAGAAGAGTTCTCGGCCGTCGCAGTTTCACTAGCACATTGTTAGCAGTTGAATATCGAGGAAAGAACAATTGAATCGCCATACAGTAGTTCAAGTAGATATGGCCCGCTATTAAAAGCCGCTTGCATACGAACGTTGACAGCTGGTGAAGCAGACACCTGTGATGAAGCCAACAATGCAACAAGCAGCCCACTTCCAAGACGGATGGCCATCCTGGGGCACCTAGTACAGTGATTCTAGAGTTCAGAGGATTCTAATCGTCAAAATTGGGACTTTAAATCAGCCACGGTAGCACAGCTTTCAGTACAACACCTTATCTTCCCGTGTAAATAGTCGGCAGCCGTCGCCGGAAGCTCGTCCTCTTGACACCGTCGCAAGAAGGCTCCCTAGAAAGGGTTTAGCGCCTGGTTGCTATCCACCAACTTCCAGACGCGATAGGTGTGGCAGAATTGTTTGGCAGCGGGGTCTTATTATTAGTAACTCTTGACTTGCTCACTGGGCGGTGTGTGCTGCTGGTCGGCGGAACATTGTTGCGGGGCAATTCAACCAACCAGCCCACAAATGGAGATGGACACGAAGCTCTATTGTCAAGGAGGCGCAACTGTATGCCACTACACCACCATTTACAACACTTATCGACGCTGAGTGGTTGGCCAGCCTGCACTTGCAGTAACTACCAGGCGACCTGAATCAAGTAGTCTTCTGTATCGATATTCTGGCTGGCGTCGTTCAGTTTTGACTCGTACACGAAGCTGCGACTTCAATCCCCCGCCACAATGTCGTCCTCCCCTAATATGTTAACCAAGGTGCGCGAACTATCAGTTGTAGCGATCTGATCACCTCACACTGACGATTTCCTAGTTCGAGTCAAAATCTTCCAGGGCGAAAGGTCTTGCCTTTCATCCCAAGAGGTACGTTCGTTCGCGCGACGACTATTTCGTACAGAGCTAATAGCGCCCACCTAGACCGTGGATCCTCGTCACACTCCATTCATCCACCATCCAACTCTGGGATTATCGTATGGGTACTCTGATTGATAGATTCGAAGAGCACGATGGCCCAGTCCGTGGCGTCGACTTTCACAAAACCCAACCTCTCTTTGTGTCCGGCGGTGACGATTACAAGATCAAGGTGTGGTCATACCAAACAAGACGATGCCTCTTCACTCTCAATGGCCACTTGGATTACGTTCGTACCGTGTTCTTTCACCACGAGCTTCCTTGGATCATTTCTTCATCGGATGATCAGACAATTCGAATCTGGAACTGGCAGAACCGCTCGCTAAGTACGGAACGTCTGTCGCTGAAATCTGCAATTCGGACTGACCATTCTTAACAGTCTGCACTATGACCGGACACAATCACTACACCATGTGCGCCCAATTTCATCCGAAAGAAGATCTCGTCGTATCCGCCTCCCTCGATCAAACTGTCCGTGTCTGGGATATTTCCGGGCTTCGAAAGAAGCACTCCGCCCCTACGTCCATGAGCTTCGAGGACCAGGTCGCTCGCTCCAACCAGAACCAAACTGATATGTTTGGAAACACTGATGCTGTCGTCAAATTCGTCTTGGAGGGCCACGATCGCGGTGTCAACTGGGTTGCTTTCCATCCTCATATGCCCTTGATCGTTTCAGCTGGTGATGATCGGCTGGTAAAGCTTTGGCGCATGAGCGAAACCAAGGCTTGGGAGGTGGACACTTGCCGAGGACACTTTCAAAACGCAGAGGGATGCTTGTTTCACCCTCATCAAGACTTGATTCTCTCGACAGGTGGCGACAAGACTATCCGGGTGTGGGATTTGAACAAGAGAACGGCGGTACAAACATTCAAGCGCGAGAATGACAGGTTCTGGGTAATCGCCGCACATCCACAAATTAACTTATTCGCCGCTGGTCATGATAATGGTGTTATGGTCTTCAAGTTGGAGCGTGAGCGACCTGCCTCTGCTGTTCACCAGAATGCACTTTTTTTCCTAAGCAAGGAGAAGCTCGTCAAGTCGTATGATTTCCAGAAGAACATTGAGAGCCCGACTCTTCTCTCCTTGAAGAAGCTGGGCAGTGCGTGGGTTGCGCCTCGAACTCTGTCATATAACCCCGCTGAGAGGTCTGTCCTCGTAACGACTTCTGCCGATGACGGCTCATATGAGCTTGTCAATCTTCCAAAGGAAGGCAGTGGTAACATTGAGCCCACTGAATCCAAACGTGGTCCTGGAAGTTCGGCCATATTTGTGGCCAGAAACAGATTTGCTGTTCTCAATCTCTCCACCCAGACCATCGAAATCAAGGACCTATCAAACACAACGACGCGGTCTTTTAAAGCGCCATCCGGCACTACTGATATTTATTTTGGTGGCACAGGCAACTTGCTCATTATTACCGCTACTGCCGTTCATCTCTACGACATTCAACAGAAGAAGAGCACAGCTGAGCTTGTAGTCAACGGTGTGAAGTACGTGGTCTGGTCCAACGACGGTCTATATGCAGCGCTTCTCAGCAAGCACAATGTTACCATTGTCACCAAGACGCTTGAGCAAGTGAGCACGCTGCATGAAACTATCAGAATCAAGAGCGCGACTTGGGACGATGCTGGTGTGCTTCTGTACTCCACCTTGAATCACGTGAAGTACACCCTTCTCAACGGTGATAACGGCATCGTCAGAACGCTGGATCAAACCGTATATCTTGTCCGTGTCAAGGGACGCAATGTCTACTGCCTGGACAGGTCTGCAAAGCCGCGCATCCTCCAGATTGACCCCACAGAATATCGTTTCAAACTCGCGCTGGTTAAGCGCAATTATGAGGAAATGCTTCACATCATCCGCAATTCTAGTCTCGTCGGTCAATCTATCATCTCATATCTTCAACAGAAGGGGTACCCCGATATTGCTCTGCAATTTGTTCAAGACCCTACCACCAGATTTGATCTCGCGATCGAATGCGGCAACTTGGATGTTGCGGTAGAAATGGCCAAAGAAATTGACAAGCCCAAATTCTGGAACAGACTCAGTATTGAGGCTTTGTCCCATGGCAACCACCAAGTCGTTGAAATGTGCTACCAAAAATTGAAGCAGTTCGACAAGCTGTCTTTTCTTTACCTGGCTACCGGGGATCATTCTAAGCTTTCGCGTATGGCTAAGATTGCTGAGCACCGTGGCGACTTCACTGCTCGATTTCACAATGCTCTGTACCTGGGTGATGTCAAGGATCGTATCCAAATTTTCAAGGAAATTGATCTTTGTATGTGGACTTGTCTTGGAGATATTCACGCTGTTGCTGACTCAGGAAATAGACCCCCTGGCCTACATGGCTGCCAAGTCCCATGGTCTTGAGGAAGAATGTCAGGCCATTCTAGAGGCCACTGGAATCACGGAAGACCAACTAACGGTGCCCACTCTTGGGAAACCTTTTGCTTCACCTAAGCCTATTGTACCGACCTTCAAGCAGAACTGGCCTACGAAGTTTACATCTCAGTCATTCTTTGAAAAGGCACTTCTCGGCCAAGTGGAAGGTCTTTCCCTCGAAGACAATACTGATGCTGCGGCCGGGTTTGAAGACGCTATGGAAGACGGCGGCGCGTCGGCTCACGGAGCGGCCACTGTAGATGACGATGATGAAGATGTCGCCGGCTGGGATATGGGCGATGAAGACCTACCCGAGGCTGACAGCGACTTCGTGAATGTGGATACCGCCGATGCTGGAGGCGCCGGCAGCAGCGAAGCTGATCTGTGGGCTCGCAACTCGCCCCTTGCGGTAGACCATATTGCTGGCGGTTCCTTTGAGACAGCCATGCAGCTGCTAAACCGCCAGGTTGGTGCGGTCAGCTTTGCTGCGTTGAAACCTCGTTTTTTGGAGGTCTACAAGGCATCCAGAACCTTTCTTCCCGCGTCCGCCGGTTTGCCACCTCTTATTAACTACATACGCCGCACAATCGATGAAAGTGATCTTCGCCAGGTACTTCCTATCGTTCCTCGAGATCTCGAATATCTCGCTGCCAATGAGCTGCAGCGCGGGTACGATTCCATGAAGACGAACAATTTGGAAAATGGTGTCAAGATCTTCAAGGGCATCTTGCACACAATTCTCGTGAACGCCGTATCAAGTGAAGGCGAGGTTGCCGAGGCTAAGAAGCTCATTACTTCAGCCAGCGAGTACGCTGTCGCTATGAGCATTGAGCTCGCTCGAAGACAATTAGGCGCAGCAGATGTCGTAGCAGGTGATGTCGAAAAGCTGAAGCGAAGCCTTGAACTCTCGGCATACTTCACGATACCAAAGATCGAGGTTCCCCATAGGCAACTCGCTCTGCTCAGCGCCATGCAACTGGCAAGCAGAAATAGAAACTACAATAGTGCTCTGAGCTTTGCCAACCGCATCATTGCGAATGGTGGCGCTAGCAAAATTGTAGATGCGGTATGTACATTGTTCGTTAGCAACGAGACAGATGCTAACGCGAAACACTTGTAGGCGAAGAAGGCCAAGGCAGCATGTGAGCGCAGTCCTAACGATGCTATTGAAATCGAGTTCGATCAATTCGCCGAGTTCGAGGTTTGCGCGGCCAGCTTTACACCGATTTATAGCGGAACATCGTACGAAGAGTGCGCTTTTGACGGATCTAAGTATCATTCCAAATACAAGGGCACTTTGTGCAAGGTTTGCGAGGTTTGTGAGGTTGGTAAGCATGGAAGCGGGCTGCGGCTAGTTGCATAGACATATAGATGGAGAAGTTGCTTGAAGGTCAGTAACGAGATAATTCGGTCACGACCAGTAGAAACGTTACGCTGGGCTATCTTGATTCTATACTCAGAGTTGGGAACGTGGAATGTTTAACAAAAAGAAAAAGAAAAAGAAATGTGAGCAAAAGAAAAAAAAAGTGTGAGCCTAGCTTATAGCAAAGGCATGAAAAAAGTCATGATAATCTACAGCACGATGTCTGAGCTGGCCAGGAGTACAGAGTCTAGTGTTTAGTAGTACATTGGTGTCGTTTGCATGCTCATGCGATGGCCTCTATTTTAAACTATAGTTTCCAGCTCCCGAGCGTATCCCAGCGTGTTTTCGATGACCATTAGGCTCACATCCTTGTTCTGTACAGATTCCTCACCACCATCAGTGGTCTTACGGGGAAAGTAAATGTGGCCATCGCGGACGATCCAGCCACGGTGTTGGGCGAACTGAACGACGTCGCCTTCGGAGTCAAGGAAGAGAAGTGATTTGGTCGAGCTTATGGGCAGGCTGAGATATGCACGTTCGCTACTGCTGGCGATCTCGGAGCGAATCTGGTTTTCGAGAATCTAAAGTAAAGTTAGTTTGCGCACGAGTCAAAGTTCAAATGCTGGAGAATTCTCTATGGCAGCAGGGGGTGGCACATACCTCCGAAAATACGCTGTATTCGTCACAGGGAACCTCGCTGCTCTTCATAGCCTTCCACACGCGATCATAGCTGCCCTCCATCAGCCAGCGCTCGAGCCGGATGGGATAACCCAAGTAGCGGTCGCCCTCGACGTCACCCGCGGTGCCGCCGCCGTCCCTGTTGGCGAGGCTCTCGAGGTCAGAGTGGAACTCGGCGTAGCGGCCCTGGGTGAGGAGTAGCACCAGGCCGAGGCCGGTGACCTTGTTGCGCTCGGGCAGGTTGGGCGGGAGCCGCGCCGAGGGCAGCTCGTAAAAGGGCTGTAGTTGCTGGACGTAGCGGGTGAAGGCGTCGGGATTGCGAGCGCGGATAGCGAAGAGCGCTCCCTGTTCGTACGTCTCGCGAGCGAGGGCGAGGAGCGACGACGAAAGTTTCGGCGAGGGCGTGAGCGCGTGCAGGCGCAGAAGGGCGAGCTTGGCCTTGGAGAGCAGCTTGTTTGCCTCGTCATAACTCATCGACGGTGAGTGCTTGAGCTGGCCCAGCAACTGAGTGAGGGCTCGTTCCGCCATGTATTTTGTTTTCTTTGGGTTCAAAAAGAGCGTATGCTAAGGCAATCGATGGGCGGCAGGAGAAGAAAGGTTGGTGTTGATGAATCAAGCGGCACAGTGATTACTTTCGATGGTTTGATTCGATGGCGCTTGCTTAGGTCGAAGGCCAGGCTGACAGCTGGTGACGTGGGGCGGCGCATCGGCGGACAGGTCTGCTGTATTATGTAAGCACTGCGAATGACTGGGTAAGTGCAGCTAGATTATTGAAGTGTCTGTAAACAACTCATCTGTTTCCTCTCTTTTCTCGATTTGTGTGTTGGAAGTGGACCTCGACGTTCCCCGAATTCTCCTCATGATAGACTTGTGTGTTGCGCCGTCATGCGACGCTGGGATGCCCATTGCACGGGCGAGTGCTTTTGATGGGAGGAGTCTGTTGCCATTTGCCACGGTTTTTAGGCCATGATTCCGAGACTAATTCTCAGTCCCTCGTGAGACTACCCCACGGTAGGATTTCTTAGCTTTTTATATAGAAAAGTTACTTAATATACTATCTATACTTAATATCCTAGAAGATAGTATTCTTAATATCTAATTATATTATATTTAAAGCTAAATATTCTATTACTTTTATTAATAATAAAAAAGACTTTATAATAAAAGATCTTTTTTTAAATTATATAATATTTATATTTAATTAATAAACTTTATATTTAATAATAATTTATAATGATATTAATATATAAATTTAATAATTACTTTAAAAATAATTATATTAATAAGAGGTTTTTTAAAGGTTAAATATTATTAAGCTATAGAAGTATCTAGTACTAATACTACTATAATATAAGTAACTAATAACTTATTATTTCTAATAAGTTCTTAACTTAAGACTAAGAATTAGTTAATAGATTTATAATACTCTATAAGTACTATTTACTAGTAGATATATAGTTAGAAGTAATATATAGATTAATAATTCTCTTTACTAGCTAGACTTTTTAAGTTACTTAAATATTTTTATACTAGGTATATATATATCATTAGTTATAATAATAGGTATACTAGTATAGATATAATAGATATAATAATAAATTATATATAAATTAATTAAATATTATTACTTTAATTTTTTAAATATTATTAAAACTTTAAAGTTATATTAAGAAATAAATAATAAGTTTTAAATAATTTAAAATTTAAATAATAAATATTAAAATATTGAATATCTTTAATAATATTATAAAAAGCTTAATTTATATATTAATATAATAATAAATAATAAAATTAATAAGTTTTAAATAAATAAAAGTAATATTATAAAAATTTATAAAAACTTTATTTATTAAATTATATTAGTTAAACTTATAGTTTATTTTATATTTTTATCTTAATATTAATTAAAAAAACTATAATTATTATATTATATTCTTATTATATTAGATATAGATTTAATATAGTTAATAAATAAGTAAGTTAAATAAGTAAATAAACTACTTTACCTAACCTTTTATTTTTTAACTATTAATAATTTAACTATAATATAAAAGAATATTTAAAATTAATTAAAATCTTTTTCTTTATTAGTTTTTATATTTATAATATAAATAACGTAGTTAATAAGCGAGCAGCGTAGACAAGCGAGCAG
>NW_007930949.1:0-5748 GCF_000280675.1 Beauveria bassiana ARSEF 2860
CTGGTGGCTTCTACAATGGAAAACGAGCTCGACTTTGAGCTTCATGAAGCAACGGCATGGCCAGATAAGCCTTCTACGACCCAGGCGCGGCCCCGAACTCCAATACAGGGGAATCACGACACTTCTGGTAGTGCATTGAGCGGTGAAATTGCTCCAACCGGTACGATGCCCAAGCCGTCACCGTTGGCAGTGGTTGAAGTCGCTGGCTTCGCGGCGTCTGATACGCGCTGGGGGATCTATCAAATCAAAACAGGCAGTTTCACCAGGGTTGAATCATCCAAGTCATCCACACAGCTCTGGTGCTGGCTTGAGGAGAGTAAATCTCTCAGGTATATGTTGCTCAGTGACATGGAGTGGAAATGCGCAGAATATCCCGTTGATTTTGACGTCCAGTTGGAGGATGTTGCTACAGTGAGAGCAAGTGCGCAATCATGGCGAGTTCGTCTGGTAATGAAGGAGCGTGTCGCATCTGGGCAGCATAAACCGTCGAGAGAAGATGGTATGGTTGTTTTCGAAAATCGGGAGACTGCGCACCATTTTTTGCAATTTTGTCACGATCAAGACATACCTATTTCTGAACAAGAACCGTAAGTTCAAATTGAGCCCTAAGCCTAGTCAGGCTTTCCGCGAAGCTAATTCTCTTCGGTAATATTTATTGGCTAATATTGGGCTCTGCAGGCCGGCAATGGTTACCGAGTGGCGAAACATGAAGTCTGTCTGTACCTTGACAGATGACCATTAACCAAAGAATGGTGCGGTCAAAAAGAGTTGGTCTAGGGCGAGGGTCAGTAGAAGAGACTTTTAAAACACTGAAAAGTCGGAGGTAAGCGGCATGGACGAGAGAGTCATGCCACACAGACCCCGACACCCCCGCGACATGACGCAACAGTAATCCATTTGTTTTCACCACGTCTTTATCGATTGGAAAATACGCCGAAATTGATATGGACATCAGGCAATGAGAGTTTTTGACATGTAACATGCATAGAAGGCTCTGACGTCAAAACCCTTGGCCAGATAGGTAAATTACAGTTAGGTAAATTACTTCAACGGAACCCTACTTGAAGCAGTGATTCAGGCAAGGGCCATGCTCTTGAGAGCGCTCGGATGAGCGATACTACTAGAGGGTGGAAATTGCTGAACAAGGGTTACATAGAAATAATCATTATTCATGGAAAAAAATTAATGGCCTGGTCCTTCGCTGCCTTGTACATCGCCAATGGCAAAGTTGCCTCTGTCAACTTTTACCTAGGCCGCGACATTCACCAGCCAAAGATACGAAGCATTACTCAATTAATTTTTTTTTGGCAAAAAGCCCTTCTCTACAACCACTTGCCGGCCCTAGAACTATGCGTGTATAATATGAGTCATCTGTTCCATCCATAAGAGCATCTCAACACTCAATCTCGCCATGCTTCTCGTACTGCCTTCTAGCCCTTTTCCAGCGTTCCAGAAATGCTTCAAGGCCAATTTCGATGGTATATTCGCGTTCATCTTCATCCAGCTCATACGCATCGAGGAGCTGATCGACGACGGCAACAACGACCTTTCCTATCGCCATTTTTAGCATGGGTATGCCGTTCACTCCATCAGTCAAGTCTATGCCGTCCTGCTCCAAGAGAAGCTTTGCAACGCTCGCGAGATGGTCATCCTGTTGCCGTAGGATGCCTACATTACGAGGCCTGTGCTTTTCAATGACGAGCGCTAATGCCGTCCGACGAGAACCGATAGGGCCAGCGCTCGAGCTGGTCCGATGGTTCACGTCCGCTCCCCGGTGAATGAGTAAGTCGACAATATCTTTGTGGCCATTCCACGGAGCAGTCATGAGCGGCGTCTGGCCATTCTCAGAGGGGTGATTGATCTTGCCCTGGTCCTTTTTAAGAAGCCGGTCTACGCCGAAACGAGCACCGTTTTCAATTGCCGTTTTGAGTATGGGTATGCCATTCGCTGCGTCAGTCAAGTCTATGCAGTACTGCTCCAGGAGCTTTATAATGCCAGCGAAATCCCATAAAAACACCTTTGCTTTGCGATTACTTGTGCCAATGCTGTCTGACCAGACTGGATGAAGTTGACGTCAAAGTTTTACTTATATTGAATAGCCCTTTGAGCAGGAACTCGCTTGCCAGCTGAGGCTGCCCAATGTAGCAGGCGTTCGCCTTGTTTCTGGTAGAGGTACTTGCGGAGAGCACGCTCGATGCGTTAGTGCGAAGTTGTAAAGGGTTTCAATGGGCAACAACTCTGCCAAATTCAGCAATAGCTCAGCGGGTAGTAGAGTTATGTTGTGGTCCGCACCACTGCTACCTCGAGATATCGAGGTCGCTTTGCGCGGCGGCCCTAGATTTGGATG
This sequence comes from Beauveria bassiana ARSEF 2860, assembly GCF_000280675.1. Classification (NCBI taxonomy): domain Eukaryota; kingdom Fungi; phylum Ascomycota; class Sordariomycetes; order Hypocreales; family Cordycipitaceae; genus Beauveria; species Beauveria bassiana. The sequence goes on from NW_007930949.1 coordinate 2,348, forward strand.
GAGCAGAAGTCCAAGTTCAAACGCAGATAGACTATTATATTGTGCGATTATATGCGATTGCGCGGCAACAACCGCTTCCCTGCTATGCAATATCTGCGGCGTGGTTGTGGCTTTGGCGGGTTCCGTTCGGCAGGTCTCGCCCGATATTCTTGACCATGATATGCGTGAGTGGTGTTATTTGGCGAGTAGGGGCTGCGCGAGCTGCTCTACTTTTTTCGAATGGTGTTAATGGCACAGGAGACAAATCGGCTGCGTTGGGCGTTGCAAGACTTCGTAAAGCAATCAGAAGTCTCCGTCTTAGCATCAAGGTATGGCGGCGGTTCGCGCCCTATTAGAGCCTTCTTGTCCTCGAGCGGGTCAGCTAGAAGCCTGTTAATGGAAAAGAAAGAGTGCGGAGTCCACCGTACTCAGTGGGTGGCTGAGGCGGCGACCAAAGGCCTTGCTAGACGCGACAGATGACTTTTTCGATGTTTGCCAAGGCGTTGTATACATTTTAACTTCTGCTTTTTGCCCGGCGCTTGGAGATGTGCTCCCGAACTAACGAGTGCAGGTACCTGGCGAGGAGGTGCTCAGCTCATCCACAAAACAGATGTGCCGGCCGCCCGACAATAGAACTCGAGGCGGCTCGTCTCCACAACAACGGGTAGTAACTAGCATGGCGCCAGCGCATTCCCAAAAGTCATACAAATGATCCGCCACTATTCATGGCTTTGCTGTGAAATATTCTCGATAAACGGCGCACTACCGTCATAATGTCGCTTTTGACCCTGAAGACCCGCCGGTCGGCGTTTGGCACCAGCGACTGCCAGCAAATCTTCTTCTTGCATCCTGGGTATCCCGATGGACATGATCTCCTCCTCAGTCTTCCCGCCTTCGACAGCCGAGGTATTCATCACGAAACGGCCCGCATCGCCTGCGCCATTCTCGCCAATTCCCGCTGGGATGGCTTTCTCTCTCTGACTAGAGATGGCGAAGCGGTGCCAGACGCAAGAGACGACGTACTTGTCAATACGCGCTACTATTTTCGAATCCCAGACGGTACGGAATCCGATTTGTTATTCTTGACGCTCTCGAGAGTGCTTCCCGTTCTTGTTCAGTTCTTTCGTCTTCCTTGGCACTAACGAGACCTTGTAGATGATCAGTACCCAGTCGTCCCGTCGTATGAAAACTTTCGCTGTCCGACCACCCTCCCCGAATCATGGGCTGCCGAAAGCCCGCACATCGAGCCCACCGCTACGGATGACGTGGGTAGAAGAGACCAGACGTGCCGTGCGACAGCCTCGACGCTCGCTAACGAGGTTGCACACATCATACCCCAGGCATTAAGCGAATGGTGGCAGCGCAACAGCATGTTCACCTACACTGCCAATCCCGACCTCTCTTCTGATATGCGGTGTGCGGATAATGCAATATTGCTACGTCGTGACCTACATAAGTTGTGGGACGACCACCGCTTCGCTTTTGTCCCTAAGCAAGGTAAATGGGTTCTTCATGCACTATGGAGAAGCCCATCGAACGAGCTTGAGACAGAGTACCACAACCTAGAGCTACAGCCGCTCTATGGGGTAGCGACACACTTCCTTTTTTGTCGCTTTGCCCTTGCTATCCTTTCTAAGAGTGTCTTTCTCAGCCAGAGTGTTGAACGGAGACTTGTGACACTCGATGGTGACGATAGACCATTGGTGCAGTCTATGTCCTCTAACGAATACAGAAAACTTATTTCTACGGCTAGGCGGGCAAACAGCCGTAGCCAAAGTCCTAAGAAGCGGGCACGATCGGCGCAGGGCACTGATGAAACCGAGATAGATGAAGCCGAGTTGGACTGGTCTGCAAGCAGCGCGCAGTATGAGCAGCGAGGACGACGTAGGAGGAGGATATGGTCGCCTGATGCTTCACCGGGCAGGGAGGAAGCAAAATTTATCAACGACATACAACGATCGCTCGATACGCCCCCACGATCGACCAGCCCATTACTCTGAGATGATTGGAAAATACGCGCCGGTTCTAAGAGAAAAGAAACATGCAGTATATATGGAGTTACTTCACGAGGGTGATTCTTTTCTACCTAGTATGATCTGAAGTGGCGCTTGGTACAGTGATCACGACAGCGCATTAAGGCATAAGCGGCTTCTCTCACGCCTAACCCACAATAGCTCTCTACGCTCTAAGCTAGCGAGCCTGTTTTTTGGCACAGGTCGAGAGAAGCTGCGATCATATTCCAGGAAGCGTATGCGCAGGTCCATGTATTCTGCATCGGGTGGCATAGACAAGCGACGAGTATCATGTACCACTAATATTAAGAGGCTTCTGCCGTCAGCAATTGGCAGAGCGGGTTTCGAAGCTGTCTAATGTGACAGCTAGGTCCATGCTGACAGTTTCTCACAAAAGCCTTCCTCGATCGGCCGTTGCCGCCAGCTCGTGGCTCTGCTGAGCTTCACCCTCATCGTAGCTCTTGACTTGCCGACGTATAGTCTATGAATTCATCGTCAGTTGTATTCAACACCCCAGATCTCGGGCGATCTTACCATGCTGCGCAAGGAGACCCGAAGAAGAGAAACTTGTAGTTGTTTAAAGGCGAGATACAGTCCGATGAGCCCGATTGCAAGGGAAACAGTACCGAAAATCACGGCTTTGATTGTTGAGGCATCCATTTCTAGAGCTCTGCTTTGCATTTTGGAACACCCGGTGAGTCTGTTGAAGCCTCCGACACATGAGCCAGTACCGACATGCCAGGACGTGTTTTAAAAGGAGATGTGAAAAGATCTGATGCTGCATTTTCAATCCTCACCGACAGGAGGCATCCGGAGTTTGCTACGGATGACTGCATCGCAATTGCACCGCCTGCACGGTTCCAAGATTGAGGCTCTCAATTCTTCAAGCCTCGCACCTCACCGACTTGTGTTTACTGCACACAGCCGTGTCTTGCGCGGCATCTGCTGTACAACAGCTTGAAGTTTCTGGAAATTGAAAGAACCCTTGGTGAAGCTAACCGGTCGGAAAAGCATTTGACGGAAAAGGATCTGGTGTGGGCTTCCTGTTGCCCTCGCATCCTCAAGTGCAACTCATTTCACCGAGGTTCGCACGTCAGGAACTTTCACGGACGCTGACTTGCCGCCAACGCCAGGTTCCTGCTTCGGTTTCGTCCTTTCTATGCGCCAGTTGGTTGTCTCAATCAGTATTCTAGGAGGAAGGTTCAGGCACAGGTCGGCAGCGTCTTTCGCAAGTCAGCCAGCAGCTTTGCTGCCAGGGATCGTGATGTGCCCTGCCGCTTGTAGATGATCCTCGGGTCAGCTTTGTCACCGGCGACGAGTCTGGTTCGTACTCGGAAATGCTGCGCAGGTAAAAAACGTTATGGGTGTCGCTAGTGCGTTTAGTTAATTTAGTTACCTGGCGGGGTATAT
>NW_007930949.1:5848-10385 GCF_000280675.1 Beauveria bassiana ARSEF 2860
CCCGTAAGTAAACCTCACTCAGGTACCGTAAAAACCGTTATGGATGTCGCTAGCGCTTTTAGTGAGTTTTAGCTACAAGGTGGGGGACACATAACCGCTATTTCTGGCTCTTTAGGCAAGTGGCTGGCCCGGGAGCGCGCGTTCCAACGGCTTACCCTTTGCTGAGGAGCAGCCGTCAAAGAGGACAGCGCCTGGTGAGGACATCCTCACTTAGAGCCTGTCCCTAGATGTCCCTCCCCCGCCGTGCGATAGCCTTGGCAGGCTGGACTTCCAACAATGCAGTCATCCACCAGCTTCGATGTCCACCAGCGGATGCCTATGCTCCTCCAGGTGCTGATACGTTGGACCCCATCACGCACTACAACCCAGCCCACAGTTGCCAGAACACCCAAAGTCCCAGCGAGTTTAGGTGCTGTCATGCACTGCATGGTACACACTGGCCGGCACCATACGCTCCTAGCACCAGTCAAAGAGCACTATATTCATCCTGGCCCTAGCATATAAAAGACGTGGCACCCAGTGGACACTGAAACCCCCCATTCTTAGTGGCACATGTCAAGAAGGGTGGCGGTCCCAGCCGTTGTCGTTCATTCCGAGGGTCTGGAGTCTGCGGAGTTGAGGGCTTGTTGAGAAACAACAAGGCCGGCCTGCATATGGGGTTGAATTCTCTTTTGCTTCAGAAGGGGAGGGAAAGGAAAAAAGGAGGGAAAAATAGACAATCAAAAAAGCGTCGTCCGTGTCGGTAGAGGCAGATCGGCACAGCAAGGAGGCTGTCCTTGCAGGCGGAGCTTTTTTAATGAATTCGATTGCGTTTTCGCGGTCGCCATGTCGCTTCTCTTTCCTTTATGGCAGTCAACCCTGGTACTAGATGAATAGTCCGTGTTCCATCGCCTGTCACTCGCACGAAGCAGTTCTGCGGACGGAGCATTTGATTCTCGCTATCACAAATTCCCATCCCGTTCCGCATATACTTGGCCGCCAGCCGTTGCACGGCCGACGACTCTGCACTCCGCTGCGTACTCCACTCCCCGTCTACTAAAAGCTTGAATTTTATGCACATTGTTTCCGTTTCTTGAGAGGAAATTTGTCGCTGTTAGACTTTTGCGCCAGTTGGGATGCCGGGATGCGGTGAATGTGAACTTACTTGCGAAGTAAACTCTGCTTCGGGCATCTTCAGATATTGGAACGTGACCCTGAATTGACGACGGGCAGGACGTAGACTGCCCTGGGTGAGCGCTTGCAGTGTCTGAAGAAAGGACGGATTTGGCGCCGCTTGTGAATGTATCTGCCATTGCCATCGTTTCCGGGATAATGATAGCACAGATTAATCGTGGTTGTGCACACTGTCGCCTGGACCATAGCTCTTTTGACTGATGAACAAGGATGTCCTCCCACAGGCGCGGTGCCACGAAGGACGGTCTCGTGGCAGGGCTGTTCAAACTGCGCTGTCGCAGTGGCCCTTCGGCAGCAGAGCCCGATGTGGGACACCCCTTAGGAGGACATCCTCGCTCAGAGGCTGGCTCTACAAGTCCATCCTCCACTTTGCGATAGCCCTGGTAGGCCAGCGGTGCTCGTAGCCTCGATCACTAACGGATCATTTCATCCACGGCTATTTCCATCTAAAAATCTTCGTTTATAAACCTACTATTAATGACCTTAAAAGATGGCCACTGGATACCATCGTGCTGTAGCGCAGCTGCGAAATCAATCTTGCTTTTGTAATTGTCACGTTTAGAAGGCGTTTTATCGGGTAAGCCGCTTGAACTGGCCGCTGATGGCAGCAGAACACCAGTATATGTGGCTAGGCTGTAAGCGCTGTTGCGATGCAGCCCTACGAGTAGGCGGTAGCTTTAAAATCACCGCCCCCCGCCCTGCCGCTCATAGCCCATGTACTGGTTTTCTAGCACCCTCCGCAGTTTCTGTTCGACTATGATGAGAACTAGATCTGTAGCCTAATCGCGTCGGATCCGGCAAGAGAAGTCGTCAAAATACATTGGAGCTGTCAATATCAGACTCGACAACCTGGGCTTCCCATACTCCAGAGGACCAGGCAAAAATATGTTAAGAGACTCATAAAACTTTTCCAAGGGCAGCGTGGCTGCAACCCTGGAGAAATACAGAATCGAATACCGGCGACGAAACCGAGTTACAAAACGCATTGGCCATTTCAAACTTGACTCGAGGAGACTTGGTAGGGAATGGCTGGTGGGGCTGGTGTTACTGGTGCTCATTTGGTGTAATCGAGGATTTACAGTTCACCCGAGAAGAGACGAGATGTAAGTCTAGATGCAATTTTATAACTTTAAAACCCGTTTTTGGTCTTCATTGGCAAAGAGTCCGTCTGGGTTGAGTGAATTCTCCCGCCCGAACGCGATTTGCTGTTGGTTTTCGATACAAACGCCTGAGGACGAAAAGAGAGAACAACTTTACAGACAATAGAATTCAAAATACATACGGTTCACAGAGCCAACTTCACGATCTGGCGTAGCGCATTGATGCGTCATGGCTAATAGTCAGTGTACATGATGTCTATATTGCTGCGCCGAATCTGCCACAACAGATCGTTCAGCGCATCGCGAATAAAGCACTTCGCAAATACTGCAAGAATATTAGTTTTGCCAGGATGGAAAAAAGCAACGCACCTGATATGACTGTCTTGCTCCCTGGTCGTCGTTCTCGCAGCTCCGACGAGACAACATTCGCAAGAAGTATTTCACCGGAATATGCGGTGGCTCTGTCGCCGAATTTTACCTCAACTATATTCTCTGAATTGATATAGATTGAGATGCGGAGATTCTAATAGACAGATTAGCATATCAGTCACTGGCTGCATGGGCTACGTACATATTCTCCGTCAAGCTTGTCTTCGTCGAGCGCTTCGTTTAGCAATTTCTGAGCGGCGATTCCGACGCCTTGGAAAGGTCAGCAGGCGCATACCACATCCACCTTGGTATTTCTCAACTGTCTCATCTATTTGCCATACAAGATGGATTCTGCAAGTTAAAATTGAGCGACTGTTTTGATCGTGGATCAGCTTCCGCAGATACGGTAGGTGACCAGCAATGCCAAATCCGGTGGCCAGCATAACAACATTTTCATATAAATGTACTGGTAATTTTTTCCATACGGCCCGTTGAACATTGCCCGGCGTGTGGCAGGGCCGCGGTCCGATAGAGCGAACAGATCTTTGGTGAAGCCGCCGCGAGGCTCGATAAACAGGTCGAGATGCTTCTGCAGCTTTTCGGACCAAGATATCACAGTGAAAGGATGTGTCTGTGCAGCCGACCCCAGACTGGCCCACGGAACCCAAAGGCTTGCGTTTGTCCAACTTTCACCTGCAGCGGCTTCGACAACTGCAGGCTTACTTTGATTGCGCCATTGTCGTATGTTATTCATGCCGTCCAGAGCCCTGACCTATTCCGAAATGAGATGCTGGCGAGCCAGAAGATAGAGGTCGTAGAGAATAGAGCTCCGCCACGTACAGGTACAAGCGCGGAAACAGATCGGCGGACGAGGCATGTCGCCACAGACCGTACACGAAGGCGAACGAAAGTATTTGGTGGGTGCGCAGGGCGACTTTGTACCAGACGCTTCGCAGTGCCAAGTGTATTACCTGCGCGCACAGACATAGAATGGACTATCAATTTTATTGTTAGAAGTTGGCCATACTTGGGCAAAGCAACATACTACCAAGGCAAACACATCTTTCGGTGTGTGCAGGTCCAGCCTTCCCTTTGCTGCGCCAGCTGCGGCGGCATGGAAGACTGTAAGAGCCACTGCGAGGACCACCGCTAAAGCGTGAAGGCGCCGGCAGGATCGGAGCGACAAGCCAAGGATATCTGCGAGAAAACCAAGGCATGGGCCTGCAAAGCAGAAGATAAAGTTGACGACGGAGAGAGTGCCAGATCGAAGAATAGCCTGATCCAGGTGGGGGGGCTATGATAAATGAAATAGTGGCCCCAACGTACGCTAAAAGCAACACAACATCGCTACGACTCCAACGATCAAGACATTTGCCGCCGCGCTCCACAGTTGGGTAGACCAAGTAGTCAGACGCTAAGTACTTTGCCTATTGTATTGAAAGGTAGGAGGACATATTTCAGCGCAAACGGACAATAAGCCCGTGTGAAATGGTAAATCGGAAGGCGCAGAGCCAGTAAGGAAAGCAAGGTACCACAGGCCACGGAATACAAGATGGTGATTTCGTACATTGCCACAGTAATGTAGGGAAAAAAGGATTCAAGTCGAAAAATTACGGGTTCAATATTTATATGGCTTTGCTAGCTGTGGTAATGACCATTAGCACACAAAAGGATTTTTGTCTGATGTTTTCTTGCTGGTCTGTCCCAGCCCCCTTCTGACTTGACCAAAAATACGAATCCGTACCTGGTAATAGGGTATAGTGGTTTATATGCCAACTTACTAATACCAAACCAAAAGTTTATTACGCCCGGTGACTATAAAAGCCAATAGGGCTCACTAGCTAAGTTATTTTACATGTCCGAAAGTGGCGTCTCTGCCTCCTGCAAGCCCATGA
>NW_007930949.1:10485-11641 GCF_000280675.1 Beauveria bassiana ARSEF 2860
TTGTGCCACTGTGCTTGAACATTGAAGAACGCCTCCCACACCGACAACACTGTTGCGGGCGGAGCTGCTCGTTGCTATCACCATGTCTCCCTTTGCTGACGAGCCCTCATCGACCTGGCTGTCTGTCATCGTCGTGACCTTCTTTCTCCATGGTTCTATCGTGAAGGGCAAAATTGACTCCAACTGATCCGTCGGCACAGCTGCCAGCCTTCGTGCGACCTTGTATAGTGGCGATCGATGTTTGGCGTAGAATTTCTTCATCCGTGACGTTATCCTACGCAACGGATTGGTATCCGGCAACGTGTGCATCACAAGCCACATTTTTATCATCCTCTTCCGGTGTCGCTCTCCAACGCTCACCAGATTGGCTTCCGCCTCTGCCACTGCAGTCGCGACAGTGAGAAAAGTTCCGACAATGGCTTGCGCACCAGCCTTTTGCACTCGGTTGATAGGTCCGACTAGTTTGTCCTGGTACGCGTGCATCCAGACATTCGAGGCGTAGTCAACTAGCGGTACCACTGTGGATATGAACAACTGTCTCGCTGTCGCAGCTGACAAACCTCTCAAACGTTTCAGTTCCATCGCAGCCTCGAGTCCCTTGGTCGATGCTCGGGCAATGTGCTGCTTGAATTTGAGGCGGGAATCCATGATCACACCTAGTATCTTGACATGGTCCTTAGGTACAACCTCTTTTCCCTTGATCACGATTGGGGTCGGATCTACTAGTCGTGCGTTGCGGGTGAAGTGTATGATGGCCGTCTTCTCTGCTTCGAACGTCGCCCCGCTTCGTTTTTCCCATTCCAAGGCCTCCTCCACGATAGCCCTAATCTTGTCTCAATTGCTGTGTGCTGTTGGGCCAGTAACCCAAGCCGTAAAGTCGTCTATGAAGGCTATCGCTCCACCATTGGCGTCAATGCGTCTCTGCACCAGATCCGCGTTGAAGAAGTTGTAACTGCCCGCCGACAGTGGAGATCCTTGTGGGAGTCCTGCTTGGTCAAGTGTGCGGGTATCAGACTGATGCCCGTTCACCAGAATCGTGGCCGTTCGATTGGAGCAGAATGCTTCAATCCATCGTATTAGCTTCTCGGGTATTCCTCTGGCTCTCATCCTCTGCAGCAATCGTTCTTTGCATAATACCGTAAAAACCGTTATGGGT
>NW_007930949.1:11741-15365 GCF_000280675.1 Beauveria bassiana ARSEF 2860
TAAACTAAAAGCACTAGCGACACCCATAACGGTTTTTACGGTACTGTAGCTATGCAGCGTACAACTATTAACACAAGGTCAATAGATTTTCACCCCACTATATATGCGTCCACAGGCTGTTTACTGTACCTATCGAGTCTTATCCTCCTGTCTGCCTCCACGTGGGCGACATCTCGCTGGTTTGTATCTATAGCTTTTGTAATCGTTCTATGTCTCTGACTTGTCCGGCTCTTCCTAGCCGTCCTTTGGTTTGATAGTAATCACTCGTCCGCGCTGCTGTGTCGTCTTGCCGTGGATGGGAAACAGGTGGGATCCATCCTGTGTGCGTTCTGTTTGTCTGTACTTCTATCGCTGGGCTGCCTAGAGCTGGTCGCCCACCGCGATACTTGTTTGTCATGGACGCGCTGCTTAATTACGGCATGATCTAGATGCCCGCACTCCGTATAGACCAAACCACTACTCTCGCTGTTAGACCGTTGAAAGACATAAAGAAAAAAATCAAGGGTCGTTGCACATCGACGATTATAATCTAAAGAATGATGAAGTTTTCAGTTTTGCTTGGATTTTAACTGCCTGCATCGATGCAAATTTAGTGACCGAGTCACTACAACGGCCGATGCAGCACAAGCGGCGTAAACTAATCATCGGGTCTTTTGTTATAGATTGCTCCGGTACATCGCGCTTCCTCAGCATGTATCACGCCATGGTCGCTGCAGCCAGTAACCATTCTCGCGTTTCTCGAGCCTGAACCACTCCCATCCATAATGGTGTTTTGCTGTTGCCATAAAATTTGTCCATAACGCGTTATGACCGAGAAAGCTTCTCTCGGCGAGGTTTTGGAAGCCTTTGTAGCTATTCTTTTTCATGCAAGACCACTTCCACCGTTCAGGAATAGACTGGCCCCAAGGTCCACTCCTTTAAGTTCCTGTCGCTTCGGCTGTAGTAGCTGGTGTGGCCGTCCCTTTGACGTGGAATTACGCATTAGCCGTTGATTTGATTCTTTTGACTAGGCGGGCATAAACATAGGACAGTCTATTACGTATGCAGAACGCCTTGCCTCTGTTCATGTCGTGTGATCAGCTATATTGCAACCCGATCGCTTGTTCTGGGCCCAACAGCCGCCCAACCCTCGCCTCGCCTTCATGTCCACTGACGACATGGCGGCGCGTGAGTTCACCCACGACTACTATGCCGTTCTGCAAGTATCCGAAGATGCAGACGAAAATACTATCAAGTCCAGCTATAAACGCATTGCCTTGAGGAATCACCCTGACAGAAATCAGGTTCCTAACGCTACGGCGGAGTTTCAGAAAGTACTCTTTTTTCTTTCTACTTCTCGGCACCAGATGCGTTGCTTTCCCTGACTCTATATCTGACTATAAAAGTACTGACAAAGTTTTTTCAGCTGCAGGAAGCTTACGAGGTTCTTAGAGATCCGCACCAAAGACATCGTTTTAATGCTCAATTATCACGCATCCGACGTGACGCCGCTGTCAGAATTTCGTCTGCATCGAATCGAGAATCATATTTTAATTGCAACGGCCAGTCCACTCAGCTATATGAGCAATCTATCTACGAGCTGGAGCGCAAGCTCTGTGACTTGAGGAATGAAAGTGCAAAGCTGCATCAAGATTGCGACGCCAAACTTCAAAAACTTCAAAAGCACAAGGCTGCCATCCAAAGACTTTTAACACAAGATTATGAAGCTGCGAAGGAGGACGATAAGAGAAATACATGGATGAGCTTTCTAACAATGAACGGATATACCCGCCCTGAGCAGGCGCAGCGAAAGCGAGCAGCAACGTTGCGTACTTGCAATCGAAGAGATCACGAAGATATTGTTCGCGATCTCGAAGCTGAAAGAGACCGCATTTCGGTGAAGATGGTGTCGTTACATGTCGAAATTTCTCAGATCGGTGTGCAGAAGTGAGGATTAGAGAAAATGCTCGGCTTAGACAAGCGGCAGCGGCCAAAGCAGAAGAGCAACAGAGACAGCTAATGCGTGACAGACAAAATTCAGAAGAGAAAGCAAAGAAAGCTAGAGAGGAGCAGTTGAAAAGAGAGGAAAAGGAACAATTGGTAAAAGAGAAGGCAAGACTGGCAAGGGAAGAACAGGAAGAACAGATGAGCAGAGAAAGACAACAACGAATGGTTTGGGAGGAAGAAAAACGGCACACAAAAGAGAGCTATCAGTATGCAAGGACTGGGAAGCAACGTGGGGGTCTTTCGAAGTCTGACAAACAGGGCAAAAAACAGTCAAGGAATGACACTCAACGACACGGGAGAGAGTCCGAGGTGAAACGTGAGGCAGGAGGAAAAGGGTGTATGACTCAACAGAAGAGTCCATTCAAATCCAAGTCAAAAACGCCAGCCACGCATCGAAAAGAAGATTCCATCGATGTAAACGAGAACCGCAACTGCAAGCATCGAAAGTTCTGGACGAAAGTTGCAGGTCGCATCGAGTGTGGACGATGCCTGTTCACGCAGAACCGATTCGCATTTCGTTGTCCGGAATGCCAACTATTTGCTTGCGCCAGTTGTCGAGATCTCGTGAAGAAAGATTCGTCATGACTGGTGTTCCAAGCTGAGAGATGATTCAAGACAGGGTCATCGACATCCGCTTCAATAGTGTGGGGTGCTTCGCAGAAAAGCCGTCGCCGAAATGTGAAGTTCAAGCTCTCTAACTTTGCTGATCTCAATATGAGTGCATACCGGCGTATATTTATGACACAACAATTTGGTGGCTGGCGGTGACTTTTGGCTTCAGTTTCACAGTTAACAGTTACTACGCAGCCGCGAGTGGGAGAACGCGACGCCAAAGTGCCGGAGGGTGGGGATGCTGAGATGCTGGGTAGCTCAATTTCACGGCCAGTCCACGTCAACTCTCTCTGACTTGCCCTCCAAAAGCAGCCTCAAACCAATCTAGCGTGGTACAGAGTAGAAAATTGACTATGTATTGATCGGTCATGTTTGGCTCTTCCACAAGCGCTCACTCAGCGTTCGGAAATTTTAGGCCTCGTAGCCCCGTCACTGATTACGCCCACTGCCACCCTTGGCCCTTCTATCCATCGGGTCGACAGTCGCAAACAGCTGCTCGACATGGCGTGGATGGTGGCACGCCGATTATAATAAGATAAGTAGAATCTTTTTAGAGAGAATCCTTAAGTAAGTCTCAATAAATTATATCTATAGTATCTAGCTAGCTAGTTAATTTAATAGCTGTTGAAGCCTTTGTATTATGTTAATAGCTGTCGGAGCCTCGGTATTTTATCAGAGGCTGTGATAGTATAACGGAGGCTATGTATCCTGTAAGACCAGTATGTTTCCTGTCAGGACCTCCGTCAGTTTTGTCGGATAAAGGTATCTCTCTTGGCTCAGTACAGAAGCGTTTTGCCTATGTGGCAACTTCCGTCGCAACATTACTGCCTTCCTTCCCCAACCCTCACGGTAGGTATCGAAAACTTTCTGTCGACTGCAATTAAGAAACTTTGAAACACTGCGTCTTGCAATCTAGTCCTTTTATCGGAGTAAAGTAGCAAGACCGACTCTAATCGAAAAGCCGCCGTGTAGCTCGGAGTCTTTTTATGCGTTCTGGGCTTATTGGTAGAGGTGGCTGAAACCGTC
>NW_007930950.1:0-1621 GCF_000280675.1 Beauveria bassiana ARSEF 2860
TACTTTAAGTTTAAAATAAATTTATAATATTAAAACTTTATTTTATATTAAAAAAGAATAATAAAAATTTAATATAAAGCTATAATAAAAATATAATAAAAATATTACTTCTCCTCCTCCTTAAAATTAGGGAATACTAATATAGCTAAGAGCTTCTTTTTTAATATACTAATATAGGCCTAATATAATAAGTTAGTAGTAAGTTAATATAGATTTTAAAATAAGGACTTATAGCCTAGGTATAAAGAAAAATAATATAAAGGTATATTATTTTTATAATAAAAACCTATATATTTATTATATTTTTATAATAAGTTAACTACTTAGTTAAAATAACTATTTTATATTTTTTATTATATAAAGTTATAATAACCTTATTATAATTCCTTAAGATCTTCTTATCTTTAGTAAGTAAGGTATAGTTTTAATTATAAATTAATAATAAAGTTATAATAAAATAACTATAAAATATATATAATAATACTAAAGTTATATATAATAAAAAAAATATTAAAAACTTATTATTTATTTATATTAAGGTTAATATATTTTTTACTTATTTTACTAGTACTAATAATACTTTTAAGACTTATTTAATATATAGTTAACTTATAATAAGCTTATAATATTTTTATATTTATTATTAGTCTTAATATAATTATATATCTTAGTCTTATTAACTAAGAGACTAAAATAATAATAATAAAGAAGTATATAATTATATAATAAATTAGCTATAAAAATAATATAAGTTATATATTATTTATATTTTATATAAAACTAGGAATTTTTTTAGATTTTATATTAAGTATATATAAAACTTATTAAATATAAATTAGTAATAAACTACTAATAAATATATAACTAAAAAGAACTTACTAGTTAATAAGGATAATATTAGAGGAAGACTTATAAAGAATTAGTAATATTAATATAAACTTATTATAAACTTATATTATTAAATTATTTTTTTTTAAGAAAAAAGATTTTAGTAATTAAATTAAGATATAAGTTAGTAATTAAGTTACTATAAGCTTATAAATAAAAAACTTATAATAAGATATAATAATAATAATATTATAAATCTAAGAAATAAGTAAATTAATAATAAACTTATAATAAATTTATAATAAATAATAAAATTTTAAGAAAATATAATAAATATATAAAAAAAGAAGGAAATAAATAGAAAATAAATAATAAATAATAAAAAGAAAGTAAAAAAGTAATAAAAATAATATAAGAATATAGATAAAATATAAAAAAGAAAAGATATATAATTAAGGCTAAAGAAAAAGAAGAAAAAAGGAAAAAATAAGCTAAAAATTAAGAAGATATTTATTATTAAAAGTAGACTTTAGTAAGTAAAGTAATAGTAAAGTAGCCTTAAGAGGTTAAAATAAGTATAAAAATAAAAGACTATAAAAATATTATATAAAAGATAAAAAACTAATATAATAATACTAAGTAAAGTAAATAAGCTTAGGCTTATTAGATTTAAAGTTAATAAGTAATTAATAAAGTTAAAAGTAAATAGTAAATAAAAATAAACTAAAAGTAAATAAAATATAACTAAAAAAGTATTAATTTTATATTAAGAAAGGTATAAGTTATAAAATAT
>NW_007930950.1:1721-15306 GCF_000280675.1 Beauveria bassiana ARSEF 2860
AATAAAATATAAAAGATTTAAAAAAGTAAATAAATATAAATAATTAAATAAAAAATAAAAAATAAAATATAAACTTATAATAATTAAAAAATAAAAGTTAAAATATATAGTTAATAATATAATATATATATTTAAACTAAACCTAATATATATATTTATATTATAAATATAGAAATTAATAAAAAAGAATTTTAATTAGTTTTAAATATATTTTTATATTATAGTTTAATTATTAATAGTTAAAGAATAAAAGGTTAGGTAAAGTAGCTTATTTATTTATTTAGTTTACTTATTTATCAATTATATTAGTTATTTTTAAATAATTAATAAGCTTTTTAATAAAAAGTATTTTTATTTTTTAAGTTATATAAGTTATATATAACTTTAATAGATATAGTATACTAAATCTAATAATAATAAATACTACCTATAACTTAGTTCTAGGTAAATTACCTAAGATTAAATCTCGGAATTATAGCCTAAGCTATAGTAATATTTCTTACTATATAAAAAGTTATCTATAACTACATTTTTTAGATAACTAATGTAATAGTTAGGGAGAACTATAAAAATCCTATAGTATTCTATACTATATATATATATATAAAGTTATTTTCTCTTTAAAGATAATATATATATCTATTTTAATTATTATTTTCTAATTAGTACCTTTAGATATTTAAAACTATTACATTTTATATAAGATAACTAGAAATATATCTAGAAAGACTATAATATTAGTAGTAACTAAGAAAAATTATATAAAGACTTTTAATTATAAGTATTAAACCTAAGTAGCTAATTCTAACCAAGTAGATATATAATATATATATAGCCTATATATAGCTATAAATAACTAGTAACTAGCTAGTACTAGCTATTAAGAATTAAACTTTTATATTACTACTATTACTACTACTATTACTATTACTGTTCTTTATAGATATAATAATAAGGTAAATAATAGAAATATAGTAAATAATAGAAAATAAAATAAAAAAGGCAAAAAAGGTATTTTTAAATCTATAAGGAAGTCTTATATCTTTATATAAGGTTTATAAGCCTATATATACTATAAAGAATAAATATAACTAAGATATTAATTAAGGAAAAATAGTAGTAAAGAAAAGAAAACTACTTTAGATACTTAATAAATAAAATATACTTTAACTTATTTTTCTTAGTTTTATTAGGTTAATCATTATATGAAACTGCTATCTATAGCTGAACTTCCTGTAAATACTATAAGCTTGGTCCTCACGGGAGTAAGGCGAGGCATGTTGGGCCGGAGGATGGGGATGGTGTAGCCGCGCTAATGCGGCCGTCGTAACACTAGACAGAGAATGCCTTAGCAATGACTGAAATAAAGAAGACCAAGCTTGGCAGTATGATACAGCCATCGCAAAAACACAGTGGGTTGTGTGCAATTCATTTACGGACGTGTGTGTGATCTGCTAAGAAATATAGACTACTACCTACGGAGTATGGCATAAGCGAATGTACGGAGCTTCGCGTGTATTTGCATGGTTGTGCACGCAGCGGACGCGAGGTCTACTTTTGGTCGCTTACGCTATTTTGAGCCTCTTTTGAAGGAGTCAACAAGATCCGCAGCGGCTAACGCCGGCCAGCAGCGCGAAGTCTGGGCATGCGCCTTGCGAATCATTTCATTGCATGCCGCTAATAGTAAATAGTCGAACAAGGCAACTTTGGCCAATCCTCAGCCGAATGTGCTGAAAATAGCATATGCCTGTTCAAGCCTCTCGACTAGGAACTGCGGTATTGCCGTTGTGCGCAATGAGAATTGGTGTACTTGGCAGGCAAGGCGGCGAGTGGGCGAACCCCCGCAAGTGGCGATAAGTACTTACATCGCGCCTCGCCTTGTCGGCAAAGGAAAATTTTCTTTGCCATATAGTTTTTTTTTTCAACTTTCTGTGCACGTTCTAGAGTCTCAGTGCGGTTCCAGGTACAGGTGCGAGGATGTCGAGCCTTTTCACTGATGTCTCTGCTTTTGCAGATGGTAGATCGTATTTTGAGGTTTGACTGCACTGCCACAATTATGTCCAAGCTGCCTAGGTTGGAGCAGGTTGCATCGGGCACAGGCGGTACAGAGCATTCACACTCTACCGAGATGGCGATGAGGCAGGAGGTGTCGGTCCACGTCACCAGTCGGGAAACCCCTAAAAATAGACGGATGGCATGCGCCGATTGGAGAGATGATACGACGGCGGCTGGTGCAAGGTGGGCAGCTGGCTCACGAAGGTACTCCACGTTCTGCCTTGCATAATAAGCGTAAATGAGAGAAAGCGAGGAGAGGACAACAAAATCAACCAAGTGCTCAATTTGCTTGTACTCTCTTGATGGCTCATTTACTCCAAGCTGAACTGCCTTGATCACCCCTTCGCAACTTGCTGCTCCTTTTTTTCGCCAGTTCTAATCTACTAAGTGTTACCATCATTTACTTGTCTCCTACCTACTCAATAACTAGACGTGGAGCTAATAATGATCCCGCCCCACGAAGAAATTCATACTTGGGATTATCCGTACACTCAACAACTCCCCCACCACCAACTTGGCCCAAAAGCCTCTTTTGCCTTGACACCCTTCGGCTTGGCTGCTCGAATTTTATAGCTGCCCTGTGGCGCAATACACATAGCTACGCCTACCTACTACCTATCTACTGCTACCTAGCCCTACTCTTCCATATCGCCGAAAAGTTGTTTCATAATCCTCCCTGCCCGCCTCCCTTCTGCCACTACCAGTTCTGCCGCTGCGTCTCGGCGCACTCAAGGTTGGTCTTGATGCAAACCGGGCTCCGTTGAGCCTTTTTATCGCCAATACCCGGTTCCGTCATTGAATAGCTGCTGGCCGCCGCCCACGGAGACAATCTGCCTATATCGACCGTTTCTTTATGGTTGGTTGGTTGCTGCCCGCTTCCTCACTCGACCCCTCTCTGAACAAACAGCCGAGCCTGACAATTCTAACGCCGAAATGGCTCCCGATTTTGGTGCAACTTTTGTCCCCGGCGGCTTCGATGATTACTACTTGCCAGAAGTCGTGGCACCCTCGCCACAGAGGTACGTTGCACGTTTACCCCTCTCGACATATTTTTCAACGCGCCGGAACCGATGAAACGGCTTGCGCTAATCTTCCGGCGCCTCGTGCAGAGTCACTCCTCAGGTGCCGCAGGCCATGCAAGACGATATCCAACGAATGGAGCTAGAAGCCGCAGAAATTCCCTCGCGACGGGAAAGCGATGGCGCACCACTCCAAGTCGGCGAGCCATCAACATCGCCGCAACCCTCGTACGCCGCCTCCGTAACTACTCATGACAAGAGCAAGAGAACAAGAGATTCTGCACAACAATACGCTAGCGCTTATCACAACGACGACTCGCTTTCGAGCCGCCTCGAATCGATATCATTGGAACGCGCCCCGTCCTTTTCCCCATTTCCCAAAGTTACAGGAGACAACATCCCACCCGCAGATGATGTCAAAGAAGAGATTCTTTGGAGCTCGCGCAAGCATGTCCTTCACTCTCAAATCATCGCCATGCAGATAAGCTGGGCCAGAGATGTTCTCAACTGGGTGGAAATATCCGTCGACGCCGCCGCCCGTGAGATTGCCGAAACGCCTCGTCCCTCGACCCCTCGCATTGAGCACGAGCTCCGCGTTGACGCCATGCATGTTATCAATTACTTGGCCGACCAAGAGCACCCAGACGCGCTTTACCTGCGCTCCAAGTGGCTGGAATTCGGGAAATTCGGAAACAGAGTGGACAAGCGAGAAGCTTACAACGGCTACACACGCGCCTCCGCCCTTGGACATGCTAGATCCGACTACCGCATCGGTATGCTTTACGAGCAGTCCAATGATATTTCCAAAGCCAAGGAACATTACTACAAGGGCATGAGCCTCAAAGACTCGGCTGCCCTCTACAGAATGGGCATGATGAGTCTCTTGGGACAACATGGAGAATCTAAAGACTATTCTGGAGGACTCGAGCGCATTCGTCTTGCTGCTGAAAGTTCAGACGAAGATGCTCCTCAGGGCGCCTACGTTTATGGCATGCTTATCGCACGCGACCTACCCGATATTGCTCTCCCTGAGGGCTTAATCCCGGCAAACGTGGAAACGGCTAGGATGTATGTCGAAAAGGCTGCATACCAAGGCTTTGCCAAAGCACAGCTTAAGATGGGCCAGGCCTACGAGCTCTGCCAGCTTGGCTGCGAGTTCAAGCCTGCGTATTCGCTGCACTACTACGGTCTCGCCGCCAAGCAAGGTATCCCGGAGGCGGCGCTCGGCGTTAGTCGTTGGTTCCTCTTCGGCCACGAGGGGACCTTCAAGAAGAACGAGGAGCTTGCCTACAAGTATGCCCAAGAGGCTGCAGTAGCCAAACTCCCAACTGGAGAGTTTGCTATAGGATACTACCACGAGATCGGTATTCACGTCAACAAGAGCCTCTCTGAGGCGAGAAAATGGTATGAGCTTGCCGCTGGGCATGGAAACACGGATGCTATTAGTAGACTGGATTCACTCGACCATGATAAAACCCTGTCCAAGAAAGACCACGAAACAACAACGCTCACCAGGATCAAGTCTCAACACGGTTCAATGCGGGGAAAACGACCGGAGCGTTTTGCTCAAGTCCAGCCACAACACTTGCCTACGCTGAACGAGGGCGAAGGTAGCGGCAGGCGCTCCAATGGCGTTTCTCCCATGCCATCTCCAGGCATCAAGCCTACCATCGTGTCCGAACACATTGCCTTGCCTGATGCATCACGAGCTTCCGTCGTCGGCGGCCTCGATACCACACCTCCATTCAATGTTCGCTTGGATTCGCAGCCTGATCGAGCGCAGTCTGCTGCACCATACCCCGTTGATGACCGGCCAGCACCACTCAATGTAAGCCGGCCCAAGTCTAGCGCACCCTATCCCGAGGATGAACCCACCCTAAAGTATATTCAGCCCTCTCAAGGACCTGGTCCCCAAGCCGACCGCCCAATTAGTGGTTTCGGCATTCGCACGTCTAGCGCTGGCGCTGTGCCCATCCATCCACATAATCACAGCCTTTATCCCACAGGACAGGCCAATGTCGGTCGTGGGCAACCTGTATCGGGATCTGGCGGCCATCGACTACCTCCTGCTGGTGCTCATCAAGGTGACATGAACTACCAGCGGTCGTCCACAACACAGCCCTATCCCAGTGATGCCTCGCCTTCCAACAATTTGCCAAGACAATCTCGTCAATCATATGGAGGTATTCCTCCTGCTGGCTCGCAGCACGGGTACGAGTTCGGCGCCCGAACCAGCTCTCGGCCTCAGCACGATGCCCCGCCGCCGCCGCAGCACATGTCCCAGCAGACATACACTCCACGCCTTCCTCTCACCGCCATTGGCAGCACCGGGAGACCGGACAGATACGGCTCTCTGCCCCCTCAGGATCCCAGGCAATCGAGAACACCCACAGGGCTGGGTTCACCAGACCCGTCGCGCCACGGCCGTGTACCAAGTCCCGGACCTGGCGCACCTTTGCAGGGCAGAGTAGGCACGGCACCGCCTGGAGGCTATCGGCCTCTGCCGCCTAAGGTTGAAAAGCCTTCTACGTCAACGCCCAAACCCAGCAAAGGCCCCGCTACTTTTGAGGACATGGGTATCCCCCAGGGTAAACATGATGGTGATTGCGTAAGTTCGTCCCGAATACCGAGGGTTTACGCTATGTATTAACATCTATCCTTAGGTTGTCATGTAAACTTTTGACAAACACAATCGAATGATCTGAGCTACTATATACACAATTTGGCATATTCACTGCGGCGATTGGGCATACAGGCGAGTGCGCCGCTTTTGTTCTGGAGTTTGATGAGATGCGAAGTTTTGTTCTTCTCTTATTAGTTGTTTTTGACGAGTGCTGCTGCTCGGATAGATCAGTGGTTCATATTACATCAACATATCGACATTTGATGATCTTGACCAGAGTGGACAGATAGCAAGAACCAGCGCTATTGACCAGGATACCTTCCTTGCCTTGAACAAATGTTGAGATTCGAATATTGAAACAAGTCTCTTACGAAGGCCGCAATTTCCAGATGAAGTGGTTGCTGAAGTTGCTGCAAATGTACGGCTCGCTACAGACAGACATGTGGCCCGAATGGCCTCTAGCTTGTAAGCGACTACGTCAGATGCATCTCCACGCCTTCCGACAAAGAAATGAGGAGAAAGGGCGGCACATTTTGTGGCCTCACGCCTTTCGATCAACGAGAAAGGACGGCGTTGCCATATCGAACGACATAGCCTGAGCGCCGATGATACCCCAATCCTCCAATGCCTAGTTCTTGTGGCTTGTCAATAGGATACCATTTTCAAAAGGCGAAAAGGCATGCTGTGAAGTCGGTGGAAAATTCAGACTTGCCCGACGCTAATTGCCCGACCCTGCAATATCATGATTGTTCAATCATCCCCGGCCATCCGGGTCTCCGTTCTCAATGACCGGTTGCTTTTTCATATCTGAGCACCACAACGAGTCATTTTGACGTAAACTGATGTCGAAAAACCCAAAATCGATAACTTATTTCGGTTCGTGAATGAGACATTCTGATAAGCCTAGAAGCCTGCTCACACGCTCGATGTTGCTTTCCCCTCTCCCAACCCGCGTCAGTAAGCCACAGCGAAGTGAAGGGCGGGCCGTCGCCGCCTCCCACCGAAGTCTCCCTGATTTCCTTTCCAACAGTACTTGAGGTCAGCTCCACCCGCCGAAAAAGACGGAGCAACTTATCAAATCACCATTCCGAAACAGGAAGACATCTGGCCGTCTTGTCGTCCTCGTCCGCCAGCAACCATATGTCTAACCCGGAAAAGGCCCCGGGGCCGCCGCCGCTGCCCCTGATACAGGATGCAGCCACCGAGGCGTGCCTTGGGCCGGCTTCACGACAAGAAGTGCGATGTCTGGGCGGCAGGGCAAAAGGCATTGGTGCCGGCGTGGTCACGCGCCGACGCAGAGGTGGAGGGGCACGATGCCCACAACGACAGCGAGATTAGCAGCGAGTATCAGCATCGCCATAACGGCGGCGCGCTTGGTGGTGGTGTAGTTGGCAGAAGTACCAAGCCGGTCATTTCCGAATCGAGTATTGAGCTGGGTCCGCCGCCGGACGGAGTCTGGGTCGCCTGGACGCAGTGTAAGTAGCATCCCTCCGCCCTCACCAACAAACCATTCACACTGACTCTTGCTTCTCTCCAGGTCTTATCGGCCACCTCGTCATCTTCACCACAATAATCAGTCTCTCTCAACCTGCTGATTACCCCCAGCGGTGTGGGAATCGTCGGCCACATCGTTCCCAACTTTACTGCCGATTGCATCGGTGCAGTCAACGTCTTCATGCCGACCTCCATCATCGTCTCTGTGCTCGTGTACTGCTTCATCGCCATCTAAAGACCTGTGGCCTCTATACCTGCGTCATATTGGTCGGCGTCGTTGGCGCTGGCATCCAGAGCCTCTTCCTAGCCGTCCAGTCTTTCCTCACAACTAACCTGCGCAAGCTTGGTGTTAGTATGGGCATGGCTTTCGCCATTGTGGGGTTTGCCATGCTCACGGGACCGCCTATTGCAGGTACTATTCTTGCAAGCCCTGCTCGGTACACTAGCGCAAAGGTATTTGCTGCCAGTCCCATTGCTGCTGTATACGGTTTCTCGATTGCGGGCAAGGCGGCTAGGATACCCAGCAAGGGTTTTAACTGGATTAGTAGAATATAAGAGGGGCATCGCGGATGAGAACGGTCACCGATGATACTGTTTCAATAAATTGTCATATTTCAATTGTCGTATAGCTAATTCATGTTGTGCATTTGCCCGTTCTTCATACATGGGAGATGACCTACGCGCTACTTGTTTGTGATTGCATCGATGTGCTGTTGTATGGTATAAGATTTTTTAATTATGTTAAGGCGTTCCATTAGATAAGTCTGGCAGGCCAGAATTGCGTGTCCCAAAGGGTTTGGTAATAAGTTATGTGTCCTGCAATCCATCCCAAATGCACCATTCATAAATTAGGTACAATACCACCCCTCCAAGAAATCGAGGCGAAATAACAGCAACATTATCTTCTAGCAACTCGTCAAAATGAATTGTAAATATCCCTCAGAAGACTTGTACTATTTAAAAGAGGACCAAACGTAGTCGTCATCGAGCTTCTTGGCGCCATTTGGAGTCCACTGCCAGACACCTCTGCGCGATGCCCGACTGAAAGCCTCTCGTTTAGCACGGCGAGAAATGGCACTGGAACGACAGGAGGCAGCTTCACAGGTGTTGTCCGTCCAGCCAACGTGGAAATCGTCTCCCCACCAAGCTCTCAGTTCCAGCCCAACACGGACTGTGATTAAGATGGAGGTGAGATCGTTGTAGCCATCAAGCTGAACTGGGATGAGGGAGCAAGGACCTTGAGGGAAATTTGAACAAGCTGGAACGCGTTTTGTCTCTGACCAGTTAAGTGAAGTCTCAGAGCCCGAAGTCTCATTGTACGTGTATGCTGAGAACTCGAACTCGCACCATTGCTCTACTCCCTCAGCTGCACAGCCAAGGCTGGCTCCATAGAAGTTGAAGCGGAAGCAGGGAGATATTTCGTTTGGTCCGACGCCGATTTCTGCTGTATCTCCAGCCCCATCAAAAGGGGCATCTGGAACTAAAGCTAGGGGCATGAACTGCAGGAGCTGATTTCCGGATGACGCAAGGTATGCATCTGATGGCGGTGAAGAGGGAGGTGCCACAAGAAAGCCCTCCGAGAACCACAGATCTCCAGAAGGATTCAGGAGAGGACCAGGGAGCACGTTATCGAACTATGCCAGTCAGTTGTGTTCTTGCAAAAGGCCAAGTGTTGCTCACATTCACGGTTGAGTTGCCCACTCTACTTCCCCCGGAAGCGCATATAGTGGGAGATGGGTCCTGAGGCTGAATTGCCGAAGTGTGTATGGAGCTTGATGGAGTTGTACTTGCCGAGATTGTACTTGTCGGAACTGCGATTGTAATTGGCGTCACCAATTGTGATGAAAGACTTGAAATCAACGAGGTGTTTTCGGTAAGAGGGGATGGAGTGGTGGTGCTCGAGTTTGAGAAAAGTAATGACGTGCCAACGGAGCTAAAATAGGTCATTAAGCAGTTTTTCTAGAATAGGGAGTTGAAAAATCCTATTACCACATACCCTTGTCTTCTCGGGAGACGTTTACGAAATGCTGACACACGCGGAACCGTAACAGTAGCCATTGTAGTCAACGGGAACTTGATGACATATGTTGTGGTCTGCTCAGTGATAGTATTGGTCCATGTGCTAGTGACAAGTGTTGTCACAGACTCTGGAGTGGCAGGAGCAGGCAACGGCTCAGGTGTGGTTCCGGGAGCTACAGGCGCAGGTGTTGGTACAAAAGCAGGCTCAGATGTCCCAGGAACAGGTGTTGGCACAGGAGCAGGTGTTGGCACAGGAGCAGGTGTTGGCACAGGAGCAGGTGTTGGCACGGGAGCAGACTCAGGAGTTTCCGGCATTGGAGTGAAGGGAGGTGTGGGTGCTGGGAAAGAACCATAAATAATCGAGAAAATCCAATCGCTGTCCGGAGAGCTCGTCCCATACTGCATGGGAGAAGAACGAACGGTGTCCTGAGAACCGATTGTAGTAGTTCTATAAGAGAAATTGGGTAAAGCAGTGGCAAGAGTGTATGCCGGAGGCTCTTCTGTGATGGCATGAGAGACTTCGAACCCGGGAGGAGGAGGGACAAAAGTAGGCATTGAACCTATTCCCGAAACAACAGAAGAAAAGCTTGATGGGCTTTCTCCAGTTGCACTGACAGTGCCATAAGGCGTCAGAAGCGGCACGTTACCGGAAGATACGGTTACAGCAGGCTGTGGAAAACTGGATGTAACTGCTGCAGGAAGCGAGGCAGGAATATTCGAGATAATTGAACCCGAAGGGGCAGTGATGGTCTGAATGATTGGCGAAACAGTGCCATCTGCACCAATAACTTTCCACGTTATAGTAGTCACAATGCTGTTGCTTGTGATAGGTGGCTGACTGGCAAGATTTGTCATGGAAGCTGGAGCCACGAAAGAAGGAGGCGCCAGAGTGAAAGTTGTTGCAGTTGGTGCACCAGTTGGAGCGATGATTGTCAGCTCCGTAACAGTTGGACGCATGTCTGGCCCTACAACTGTGACGGTGGTGCAGGTCGGAATGCCCATGACTGAGGTAATAGGGCTCCCAGAAGTAGCTTCGGAGGCAGCTTTTGCGGGAAGGCCAGAGACAATTCGCCCTGAAGAAAAGACTTCCGAGGGAAGAGGATTGAGGCCAGACATGAGCGAAGTAGGGGGAACAGGAATTATCCATGTTGTGTCAATGATAGTCGAAGAGCCATCAGGACCTATAGCAGTGAAACTTGTATGGACAGGCAGCCCTGAAGAAGTAATGCTAGCATAGGATGGAACCGGGATACCGGGCGCAGTGACTGAAGCTGAATTATCCTGGATTGCAGTCCCCGGAATCGCCGATGTAGAAGCACCAGCCGGCTCCGTGATGATAATGGATTCAACCACGGTAGAACGGCCATCCTGACCACCAACAGTGTGCGTGATACGCGTGGCAACGTTCAAAGGGGACTCGGTCACAGATGAGCTGACTCCAGTACCTTTGACGTCTGAGGCAACACTCCTTGCACTTGAAGTAGAGCCCTTCCCCGCAGGTGCAACGGTAAGGGTAACAGTGCGGGTGGACAAGACTGTGCGGGAAATCGTGGAGTACTCCAGCGATGAGATTTCAGATGTAGGATGACCAGCTTCGGAGTGGCTTGAGAAACCCATGGTAGGCTCATAGGCCGGCACGGAATCAGTTGTTGCGGCACCGACACTTAGATCAGTCTTGACCTGTGATTGTACCGGAGACACAATGATGGTGGTGGTTCCAACGCTTGCTCTAGCGGGAGCTGACTCCGTTGATAGCTTGCTAGCCGAGCCTAGAGTGACGAATATGGTCTTGGTAGACTCGATCCTGCAGGCACCCGCCATGGAGCTGGAAAGTGTGCCAGGCTGGCTGCCGACGAGAGAACTGGAGTAATTTTCCCTACATGAGCGGTCAGTCCCGGGAATCCCTTACAGGCGATTATCACTTACGAATATTCAGGTGAACCCAACGCCAGACTGGCAACTAGCCAGCAGCCCAGGAACGGGCCCTTGATGGCTAGAGAAATCATTGACGATAACCAAATTGGTGTTGATGAGACCAAAGAGGGTGAGATAAGGGGTGATACTGTTGCGATGAAGAGTTAAAGCGAGACCGGGGAAGGGACACAGGAAACATACGAGAAGTGGCGGGAGTAGCGCCCAGAATTGAAGCGTAACGAGTGCAGAGAAAAAACGAAAGGAGAGGAGTATGGTGATGAAAGAAGGACTAAAGTTGAAATCGCGAATCGAGATGGACGTTGAAGTAGAAGAAGGATTTCGTTTGCAAACAGCAAAAGAAAGGGAAGGAAGAGGGCAAGTACTGGCGCGAGGTTTTGCCTGCCAGCTGCCAGCAGCTGGCAGCTGGCAGCCCAATGTACGCGATGACTACCGTTTGAAGGTGGTTTGGTTTTCTACACACCGTGAGCTTGGGGTGTTAACTATATGAGGGGAATATCCCAACCGAATTCTGTATATTCAAGGCGCTGAATGAAGATGGAACTTCGCGCTGCTGCTGTTCGAAAATACCACAATGTTTGCAGATCAAATCGCAAATATGATGGGAGGCGCCGAACTGAGGTTTGTCGGGCAGCCCGGGGCCCATATTGTCTTCCTAGGCCAGAAAAAGACAGGCGACCCCGTTTGTGAGTCGACATGAGCTATCCTGCCGTGCCGATTACCTCGCCTACAAACCCGATACTGGAGGACCAATTTTATGGAACGAAACATTTTCGTCCAGCCTCGAGCAATTCCCAGTGATTCTACTTTATCCCGAACAAGAGTCCTCTAAGTCTTTCATAGCGCAATCATACAGCCAAATCTGTGTACGGAGGAGGCGCAGTTGGGTCTGCAGACGCTTCCAGATCGCGTTGTCTCGCCTCATGTTCCATCCTTGCGGTCCACAGCGCGGCCCCGGTAGAGGAGGTCAAAAGGAAGAAGAAGGAAAGAATGGGAATAAGCTCCAGAATCATTGCCACGGATCCAAACCATACGTTTTCCCAGCCGAGGCACTTCAGCTCCTTCTTTTGCTCCGCCTTGGACAGTCCGCGAAGCTGGAACCAACGGTAGTGCGCCAGCTTTCCGAGCCGTGTGCCAGTGATCATAATGAACATCGGTGTTCCAACGTAAGGAATAAGATTTAGAGGCAGAAACACGATGAGCTCCAAGATCTGGATGATGCTCCATGGCGTGTATATGGCGGGGCTTGTGGGCTTGCCAAGCATTCTGACGGCATTCGGCGCATCTGGGTATAGGACGCGTTGAGGAGCAACCAGGTCTTCTAGCGAATTTTGAATCAAAGTAGCCTGCAAAAGTAAGTCAAGCTCCCATGTACCAATTTTCAAGACTTACATCGAAGACATCGACGCGGCACTCATCAACAAAGAAGCCCTCAAAAAGGCCTTGAATAATGATCAATCCTTCACCCAACACCAGCACGACCGCATTCACCCATGCACCCCATCCATGGAAGATTGCTAAAAAAGCAAATTGCGGTAGAAAAGTGAAGGCAAACAATATGAAGTAAACGACAAGCGAAATGAGCGAAAGCGGTAGCAGGCGTGCGAGAAATAGCGGCCAGAACTCCCTTGTTCGACTAAAGTACCAGATGCCGCGCAGCGGGTACGAGGCGGCTCTGCTGGCTCTGCGCACGTATGAGACTGGCCGGGAAGATATCAAACGGTCCATTATAGCTTTCTCCGTCGAAATTCTGGCGGTATCGAGGGTTACGAGAACTGCGATGCTAACAATCGATGAGAAACGTAGAAGTATGTGCCGACGGCCTACGTCATTTTTAAGGAGTCTTGCTAGTCAGACCTTATGATTTTACTTATTAGACCTACCACGTGACTACCCCGCGCTTCTAAAAAGGGCTTAGCTAGTTTAGTACCTTAATTTTAACATATAGCCTACTAAAATCTAAGTACTATACTAGATAGCACTTTTAATATAAGGGTTATAATAACCTTATAGTAGCTAGCTACTAAAACTAAAACTTACCTCCTTTATTATCTCTTTCTACTATAATAAGTAACTTAAAAGATAAGGAAATTCTATTACTACTAGCTTTATTAATATATAAGTTATTTAATAAGCTTTATATAAATTTATAATACTTTTTTAAGTATAATAAAGCTATATTAGTTAAGTAAAGAAGCTAGACTCCTTAACTTATTAATAATATTTTAATAATTATAAATTATATCTTTATTTAGAATTAAAATTAAGGTAATTATAATAAAGGCTTAAGGTTTTAAGAAGATAATATATAAAAATTAAATTATTTATTTTAAATTACTATAAAAACTTTCTAAACTACTAATAAAATTTAAATAATATAGTTAATAAATAAGTAACGTAAATAAATAAGTAATATACCTATATTAGAAAATACCGTCTCTTA
>NW_007930951.1:0-1686 GCF_000280675.1 Beauveria bassiana ARSEF 2860
ACACTCCACCTAACCAGTTAGGTGCTGAACGCCACCAACCGAGGCAGCCTTATCCTTGACGTCTAGCCTTGTGAACCCCGCACCAGCACCATTCTCCCAGTTGCGGAAATGTCGACAGTCCATGCATCTGAACGGCGGTACCTCACCGAATTTCCGGATGAGATTCTCCTGCAGATAGTAAACTGTTTGAAGGACGACATATGCAGCAGTGGACACCTTTGAATTTAACCGCCTGCGTCGGTGAAATTTAGGCTTCCAGCGCTTCGCCGACGTACACGCGGCTTCCTCTGCCGCTACTCGGCACTGCTCTCGCATGTCAACTCTTGCGGCAGCGGATGTTTAATTGATATTTCGCTGTCTGTCAGTGAAACAAGCCTCGACAGTCTTGTCAACACCACCATACTCCGTCACACGAAGGCGTGATACGGGTGCTGTACTCTGCGGAAGCTTCCGGGGGTTGCCCGGCATAGTAACAGGAGGGTGAGAAAAGTGACAAGTTTTGCCATACCAGGAATTACAGGACTACTGTGCTAAGCTCAGCGCGTGGTATAAGAATCCGTCCCATACCTGGGCATTTGAGTTAACTCAAACACCAACTCGTGAGTAACTCGCAACTCAAACTCAAAAACTCACATAATTTGAGTATGAGTTAGCCTCAAAAACTCGTGAGTTGACTCGTAGACTCAGACATGGCGTAACTTTGCTTTTTTTTACTTTGAGTCGAAATTGATTTTGAGGAAACCAATCGCGACGATGGCTGATCATACCTTCTCATATATTCACGCTGTCTAGTTTAGAATGTTGCTACATCCTCGGCTGCCCGCACCCTGTTCACAAACTGCAGTCATGAGGTCGGAATTAACTTCGCTGGCACGCGCGCCGTCTTCCTCGTACGTAAATTTAAAGCAAACTGACCGCTTCGGAGATATCTATTAAGGGAGCGGTTCGTAAAGTGCAGTAAGGTCCATGTCATGTGACCAGAGCTTGTGAGTTAACTTTGAGTTTGAGTAAACTCGCGAGTGAGTCTCGACTTGAACCCGACTCACGCGAGTGAGTCAAAAAGGGCCAAACTCGCGAGTTAACTCAAATGCCCAGGCATGATCCGTCCACTCGTCTTTTATGCAACCGCCTTCAAGGAATTCGATATATTCTTGCTCGATAGATACTGTATACGGACTGGACGAACAAAATGGATAAGTAAGGATCGGCAGCTGGCAGTTTGCAAACTAAAATGCTGACCACGACTGGAGATCATCCATGCTCACGAACACGTCCACTGCCTCCTCACTCTTCGTGTTCATTGTAGAAGTGTGGCGCCTCAGAGGAATGAAACCTTCCCCCCCCTTTTCAACCCAGGAGATGACATTTTCCACTGCGTCTCGAGGCGAATGCCTGTGCGCAATCAGAAATGACAAGATCTGAGCCGGGCTATATTTCATCGCAGGCACACGATCAGCGAACATCGCTGCCAGCTCCTGAATATGCTTCTGGGTATCCTGAGCGTCTTGGTTGTTGACGACTCCTTCGTTCTTGTCTCCTACTCTCTCGGTCTTGCTAGACAAGGGCAGATAGACGTATCGGAACAGCCCCAGCAGCATCTCTCGACTTGCTAACCCGAACTCAACCATCTTGTCCACACGTCCTGGTCGAATTACAGCCGGGTCGAGGCGATCAACATGGTTAGTT
>NW_007930951.1:1786-6874 GCF_000280675.1 Beauveria bassiana ARSEF 2860
TTGCGTAAGTTCTTTGGACTGTACTGCAATGTGTTCTTTGTCGCTCCGTTCCCCGGCTCGGCTCGCTTTCCGAGAGTCACAATCGTGGATCGAGTTTCTGTGGCGAACGGCTGAGATTGCACCCAGTTTCTCAGGGCGTCGTACGAATCATCGGTATAGAGGACCTCCATAGAAAACGCTGAGAACGGTTAGAGTTTAGGTAGCTCCTGTGACATCAACATAATAGACCAACTGAAATATTTCTCCACGATCCTAGCAACACGGCCATGCGCAAACCTCATCAAGAAAGTGACCAAGCCATACATGCAGAGTAGGCGGGCGCCGAGATGAGATTTTCTGGACGTCAGGGGATGGATGTAGCTCAATGCAACGCCCAGTCCTGGGAAAAGAGTGTCCAGAAACGACACCTGCGAGTAAAGAGCTCCAACTGTAGTGGATGCCATGATGTTTCAGAATTGAATTATAATCAAGAAGGTTCGACAATAGTGATGCGGTGAGCTTGCTTGCTAGTACAAGAGGGGAGAGAAAAATAAAAGGCTTCAAGAAGCACCCTTCGACAACATGGCCTTTATATAGACGGCGAAGGGGTTGACTGGCTCGCCCACAACACCGCGCAAGCTACGCTTGTGAGAGA
This sequence comes from Beauveria bassiana ARSEF 2860, assembly GCF_000280675.1. NCBI lineage: Eukaryota > Fungi > Ascomycota > Sordariomycetes > Hypocreales > Cordycipitaceae > Beauveria > Beauveria bassiana. The sequence continues at coordinate 2,421 of NW_007930951.1, forward strand.
CGTTATGACTTCTCACCTCCCGCCTTCCTTTGGCGGTCATGGATCAAGAGACCTGCATGCAGGAGCTGACATTGTTGACATGGCAGCCACGAGCAGATTAGATATGTGATGGCATTTCTGTGTCGCTCAACTCCAATTAAGGTGTGGAGTACTTGAGCGAGCAAACGGCTCGATGCTGATGCTCTAGTTGGCTATGATGCAGCAACTCTGGCGCGAAAAGTTCCGAAAAATTGAGGATTCTCTGCAAGTCCACGTATTGAATCGTCATGATCTATGGATTCGTGCATGTACAACCGAAAATGCGATGCCGATCTGTCACAAATCAAATTATATTCATAGGTCGAGGCCTTCTCACAGACGTTTACACTGCTCGTGGCGCAAGAAATATGCTACGCTACATTTAGGAACTGCAAGGAAATAGCGGTTGAGTAAAAGGTCACAGTAGTGGGGCTGCATCACATAGCAGGACTCCGTCACCTGCGATTGGTAGTGTGCATAGGTGCAGAGACTTAGCACCGCATTGATAAGTCAGCGCACATAAAAGGTGTTTGCACTAAAACAGGGTCACTCCCAGTCCATACAGCTCAAATCACACATCCCTTCTTCAAGCTAGTATCGAAGATGAATGCCCCCAGCAGCGTCTCACAACTGGAAAGCATCATCACAAACTTGGAAACATGTGTCGCGGCCCTACACAACACACCTTTCACACATGCAAGAGACGGACCGGGGGATTTGACTGTTCTTGGCACAAGGGTAGCCAATGTTGGAACTGCTATCCAGAAGAAGGCGGGGTCGTACAGGCCCCCATGCCGACCAGAAGTATGGGAAGCGAGCAAAAATTTGAGGACACAAACACAATCAGCTATCGAAGCCTTGATTCGTGATCAAGCCCTCAAGCAGTCGAGTGGTTTCAGAAGGAATATTGTCCTCATATTTGCTGGCCCAAGATTTTCCAATTTCGACTCTGCTCAAATGAAGGCTAGGAAGATGGCGACCAGGATCAGATGCGAACGACTACGACAGCTGGAGCCTGATCAACTAGTTGTATGGGCTCTCTCCTACAAATCTACGTCTTGGGCCGTCGGCAGTATGGGAACGGAGATGTTTGACTGCCTTACAGAAGCAGTCCATTTCAATGCTCCGCGCTGGCCAACAGCGGTGGGAGAAGTTTTGTACAAGCTCCAGGAAACTGAGCTCCGCCAGTCAGTTGAATACAGCGAATTTCTCAGAGGTGAGATGCGCCAAAAACTTCGGCACAAAGGCAGAATTAACAACGTTAAGAGTTCAGTAGACTGCCGTCAATGAGGGAGTCTCCGCAACCGGTAACGCAGAATTCCCACACCAATTTGGTGGCGGACATGCAACCACACAGACGTAAGTTGGTCTTGTAAAGGCGGAGAGATGTTAGTGCTGAGAGGAAGCAATTTAGGAATCGAATATATGTACTCAAACGGGCCAGCAGACAGAGTCGATCTCTCCGGCACACTTTTCTCTAAAGCTATAGCCGCCAGCAATCAAAGGGAAATGGAGAAGTCCTTGGGGGAATCAACGACTGGATGCGTAACAGTCCTAATCCCAGAGGGAATGAACGAAGACATATCCATAACCTTATGGGTCGGTAGGGAAGAGGGTTATCGAATTGTGGATGCTTTCAAGCTGACTCCAGCGTGGTCCAACCCACCCAAGCATCAAGAACCTCTGCCTTAAACCCACGAGGGACAAGATGAGTTTCATTAATGGTAGTGTTTTTGTACTTCCAGTACGGGTCGGAACCCTTTGCCGCATTCGGGTGGTAAATCATGATCAATGTACCGCGGCATTTGATATTTCTGTCAAAGTCGACCGCCTCAAAAACGTGTGCAGAGTGATAGGTTTGCGTGGGCTCGTTACCCGGCGTTGACGACATATATATTCTGGCCTTGTACATATAAGCATCAGATAGAAAACGGGAACTAAGCGAAACCTACTTCAGTGTCTTCGAAGCGTCTTATATCGTGTCCTTTCGCACGGCTGCGGTATTGAAAATTGGTGTGAGGGGTGGCAACGTGTATCAGGGTGTGAGAGACTATGGGCGAGAGAAGTTAGAGGGGAGTGTGAGGGGTTGGGCGATAATGTAAATATTATCATGTGGAACACTTGTCTACCGGAAAAGGTATTCTTCCGGGATTACAACGCCATGAGAGTGCCACACATTCAGGCGCATAAAAAGTGATATTGTCGGGCTCCAGAATGGAAGGCAGGACAGGATAAAGGAAAGGCAGATTCGGCATGACGTGAATTGGGCTGCGGCGCACCTGACAGAAATGTCTGGCACTGAGGGCTGAGACAAGGATACTGTCACAAGCCAGGCGCAGTTGACTTGCAGAACTGTGGGTCGTCTGGCTTTTGCGGTTCGGCAGTTATTAGGTATTGGGGAGAACAGTAACGTAATAACCCACACAATCAAAGATATAAGATGCAGCGGCGAATGACGAAAGCATTGGCCGATTACCTGCGTTTTCCTGTTTTATTCGGTGACTCCGGCCGCTCCCTCACCCAAAGCACCCGTCCCGACCTGGGACTCTGCCAATAAAAGTATTGGGCACCATCAATAGTTTCTTCTCCCCAGTCCTTCAACTTCGTCTTCATTTCTTGACCTTCTGGATTCCGGAACTGGGTTTTCTCCTTATGCCCATATGACCCTACCCGATGAGGTAAGTTTGAGTCAGAGCATCGGGCTCCCCAATAGCAGCAGGCAACGCAACAGGTTGCCGAGTTGTGGTAAAACAGGATCGGCAGTTAGACGAGCGGCTTCCTTCGTAGGGGAGTTAAATAATAGCCGAAAACCTTTTGGGCGCGTGCTATCCGTATTGAAACTGGAAGTGAAGCTCGACATAAAGCTCGTCGATGGATCATCCGCCACTGAAGCAGCCGTATGTTGGCCTTGATCATCTGATTCATCGGAAGAGTGCTGCTGCTGCGGAGTAGCAGGCGCATCGGCCTGGTCTTCGTTCACTTCGCTATGTGTCTCGGCAATGTGTCGTTGAAGGTCATCGTGGGAATCCTGACAGGTTGCAATTTCTCAATGCACGAGGTGTCCGTGCAAGAGATTGTCGTCATGTAGCTCTGCGTTATACTTCACCGTAGCTACCTTCTGGTGTTGCGGTTGGTCAGCGTTTGCAGAGCATGGTCTTCCTTTAATTGGAGCATGATCACCTGGACGCAATCACTTATCGTTGCTGGACACAAGGCTACTGAAGATATTTGGTTGGTCGCCTTCCCCAGCATATGACGAGATGTGCAGAGTGTTGAGCAGCACGTGCAAGAGACTAAACGCTGCCCTGCGGGAGGCATTTTGCTTCGAACCGAGATCACACCACGGCTTGTATTGGGTTGAGTGCTGCTACGCTTCAACAATAAGTCTTGACACCATGCTTTTGGCGCTTTTGCGTGCCACTATTACCACGTTTCGCAATCGTGATGGTACACCTTCAAATCCGACCGTGCGACGACTTTGTCATTGAACGCGATACATCGGTATTCACATCGCTGCCCAGCCGGATAACTGTGGAAATCACGCAGAGGTCGCTGTCAGTGGTCTAGCAGTCGTCATCGGGTCTGCTATGATGGCGGTCCTCGTGACACCTTGCTGGGTTATTCGAATGGTCTAGCCGCACAGTTTCTTGTCCTAAGCCTTTCCGTACTTGTCAAAGATCTCGTAGACAGACGACTGCGTCCTAATTGCAGCTGGTCTACGAATGACACCCAGTAATTTCTTTCTTTATGGGCCGCTGCAAACGGAACCATGGCTGTATTGCTGCTCGGATAATCTGGCCGCAGGCACGACACATCACACGTAGCATCCATCGGCGTGATGACCACGTCCTCTGCACAAAAACGCGTTGGTCCAATAACGTGACTGGCTAAGCCACGGCTACAACTGGGGTCCACCTGATATGCCCACTTTCTATCCGAACCTCCTCTCACTAGTACACTACTGGTAGTTTGACGCCCAACAATCTTCCTTAGATGGATGCTGAGCAATTAAAAAAGCTTCTCCGAGAGGCGGAGAAGCGTGCCGAGCAAGCAGAGAAAGGACAACAGGAGGAGCGACAACGTGCCGAGGAAGAACGACAACGTGCCGAGGAAGAACGACAACGCGCCGAGGAAGAGCGCCAACGCGCCGAGGAAGAGCGCCAACGCGGCGATGAAGCAGAACGCGGGCAGCAGAGGGAGCGACAACGCGCCGATATAGCAGAGGAACAAACAAGACCGACGACATTGGATGAGTATATTGCGGCTTGCCATTCCCTTGTGTATTCTCGGTTCGTCATCGAAACAGACCCAGATCTCACCTCGAAGGGCTCCATCACCAACCCTCGAGACAAATGGTGCCCTCAAAGTTTGCGGACATGGCCCGACTTCCTCGAGATCCAGAGGATCGTTTTCGGCAGCATATACGACACCTTCCC